>NW_020230607.1:0-15000 GCF_003227715.2 Harpegnathos saltator | reverse complement strand
TGGACGAGGAGCACAATTTTCCGTTCGCGAGTAAGGCGAACCTCGTTCGTAACCGCGTGCCAGTGAACGGGTCAAGGACCCGACGGGTCCCTTTACTCGGGCACTGACGTATGACGAGCGGTCCGTTTTTCGGTCAGGAACGCGAATCCCTTTACCGGGGATAGGACCATGAGTTGACTGTTGGAAGGTGGGGTGATTTTGAAATTAATTGGTGAAAAAGCTATTAACAGGTTTATTAAAATAAAGATGACAAAGTGATATAGCGGCACAATTTGAATTTTTACAGATTTATTAAGATAAATAACGACCAAAAATGATGTAACTGAGCGGTTTGAAATATGACAATTTATATTTGGGTGAATGAGTATATGTGTGTGTGTGTGTGTGTGTATGAAATGGAAGAAGAAAGGGATGGGAAAGAGAACGAACACGGATAGGAAGTTAATCAGGTAAAGGGGAACGAGAGTGGTTTGGCGAGTTTAGAGGAGTGGACAGTTCAAAAAAAGAAACAGGAGAGTAGGATATTGAAGGGGTGGAAGGAGTGGATGCGCGTGAAGGAGAAGAGGTAAGGGTATCAAGGGATAAATATTGAGAGAATATGAAAGGAGGTAGGATTATCGGGTCTGGATGGAAATCTATATCTAATCCGATGCTAATTATATTTCTGAGATATGGTAGTTGTTGTTCAAAACTGTATGGGTCTCTTATCCCGTCAAGGAGGAGGAGGTCTCGATGGATGGTTACAAACGAATGATAACAATAGCCCACTAAAATCATATTTCCACAAGGGTGGAATTAATAAAAATGGAAGTAAGGAAGGTGAAACAATAAAGAAAACCACTTACTGCTGATTCACGCAAGGAAAGGAGTAGTTGAAATGGTCTGCGTGGGGTCTCGGTTTCGGGTTGTCCACTTCCAATTGGTAGCTGCTTCTCTTTCTTTTTTGGAAGGTTGGCGAGACCTCACTAGGAATAGTATTCACTGCACTTGACACGATGGAGTCACGCTTTATCAAAATGTATGCTCGGATATTCGAATACTCGAGATCTAAAAATCTGAATGTTGAATGCTGAATCTGACTACTTGGATAGGTGGAGAAATCTGAATCTGAGTCTGGAACTCTGAATACGGAATTCGGAATCCGGAATCTAGAATCTTGAATATGAATACTAATGCAACACGAATGTAAATGCGAAAGTAACCTTTTTTGAATCTAAAATCTGAATGTCCGCGGAGGCGTATGTCGCGGTTTTTATATTGATGATCGGAGGCAGGACCCGCCAGGGTGAGTAGAGAGATAGCCTTTGAGGAAGGGGTGAGTTGAGTTGGTCCTAGTAGGAAAAAGTCTTGGCCATTAGAAATTAAGAACAAAGTTAAAAGACATCATGGGAGGAGACGGTTAGTTTTTGGAGATATGAATATGGAAGGGCTAAAGGGTGGAGCGTGGGTATCTCATAGTTTTAGGTGGATATGATATGATTGGCTGAATGAATTAGGCGCGACAAGCGTGGAGGTGGTGGATTCTTGAGATAGAGAAATGTATACAAGTGGCCGGCTGGAAAAATCAAAATGCCGTAAATCAAAGGCTGAGATCAGATTTTACGACTATCACAGTGAAGTAAGCTTTGTTGGTTGACTGATAGGGCACATATGGTTTTGGATTGGAAAGATGTAAGTTTCAAGTTTTAGAGCAGGAATGCTCTGAGATGCTTTGTTTTACTGAAGGTTTGTTAGCGCGGAGTTTCAAATTTTTATAGCTAGGACGACGGACACACTTGGCGAACACTACCCAGATATAAACTTTAAACAAAGACGTAGATTTTTACAACAGGGCACTGTTTCCTGTTATGGAATTTTCCCGAATCGCCTTTCATTTGGCGCGACGGCTGTTCGCCAGATGGGTCTGTTTCCTAATTTATATTTATATATGTATATATTCCTATTATAGTTATATTAGAAGAATATAAATCCGCGAGAGGAAAGAATTTTTACTAATTAAATCTACAGGACGTAACACATGATTGAATTCCATTAACACAACGTCGCGTTCGCGATACAACAAAAATAAAAAAGTCTTTAGAGTATATACTTGATGTTAACCAAAAGAAACATAAATAAACACATCGGTGAAACGTAAATACAGATCATAGATCCGCTTCTCGATAAATGCGTTTATTTATGTTAATTGCGTTTATGTTACCCTAAGGTCTTTTTTCTTTTTGTAGTATCGCGAACGCAACTTTGTGTCAAAGGAGTTCGATCATGAATGAGATGGCTGAAGGTTTAAATGCTTATAACTTTTGATAGAAGCATTTCCCAAACAAATGTTTCAGATAATATTTACTTGTTTTTCCAGTAGAATCCAAATATGCAACGTTTTATAGGGGGTTCTATTTAAAATTATGAAGTTATCCCCGTTCCCTCCTAAAGGGAAAGTGGGGGCGACTTTACGTTTATGTAGTTAGAGAGGCCTCTTGAAAACATGAAACCTTCCTTACGAACAATTTTTTGATTTGATAAATATTTTTAAAGTTATGGACTTGTACTACTTTACGTGGGCCACCCTATACTTGAGAGCGATCGTTTCGTCGCCCGCTGTTTGACGCGCCATAAATATTAGGATCTTCCACTTACAATAGCCATGCCCCTTCTCAACTAGCACTTTCTGGTCTTTTGGCTCGAGGACCGCACTTCCAGCCAGCTCTCGCTTTTGCTGTCGCAGAAGGAGTCAGTCGTTTACAAGCAGTGATCATGGACGGATTTCCGGATGGATATAGATATGACGAGATTTACGATGAAAGTTTGGAATGTTATGTGCCTGATCGCTTCGATCGGGCACATAGCAACGAAGAGTTCGCGACAATTGTGAGCTACAGTGAATTGTGAACCATGACTGATAAACGTGTGTGTGTGCGCGCGTGAGTGTTATATAATAATTTTGTTCCATATGTTTTTAATGCCTCTGCGAGTAGAGAAAAGTTACATTGCCGGAGACGGTGCCTGGATATTTCAAAATCGATGACTGGCAAGCTATCCGGGCACAAAGGAAGGGTATAAAACTACAGCCCCGTCGGCATGGGAAACGATACCTACAGGAATGTGCTGTTGTCCCGGCACTCGTAGTAAATACATTTGTTTTTATGCACGTTGGATGACATCACGTCACATGACATATTACAAGTAATTTTTAATATCATTTTTTATCGATTACAGTGCATGTGTAAGTAAAATTTAACACTTATACGACTGCCGGGATATGTTTCAATAAAAAATTTTTTTTTGTTCACGCAGGAGAAACCCATCATGGGTACCCTCGACCCTTGGGGGGGTCAAAGGTTATGTCGGACTTTCACCGACTAAAACTTCTGCGGGATGTCTACTATTCGGACCGGTGTGGGGGGAGTTAGGGGAACTGCTCCTGCATTGCCTCCCCAACACCCCGGCCCCAGGGCTCGTTATGGGAGCCCCACGCCCTAAGTACCGCGCTGCCAAGCTCGCCTCTGCAAGGAGCGGGTCAGAGCGCGGTGCCCCGATCAGTGACTGATTGGGTTGGGCTTCTGGTTCCCGATTACGAGAGAGAGGACATCCACTCTCCCTCCCCGCCCTCTCCAGTGTGCACACTAGTCGAGGGGGGCGGAGGAGTGAGGCCCGTCCCTAAACGGGCCTCACTCCCCCCTTCCTTCTTGTCCGAGGCGCGCGGGGAAGGTCAGTTACCTCCGACCTCCCCAGCGCGTACGGAGTCGAGCCCGAGGCGGTGTTTCAATAAAAGATATCACAAACGAATGGAACGGCATTTCGATTATACGATCCTATGGGAGTGTTTGTGGCGGGAGGACTATGAATACGAACCGTCTGCGAACATATTTGACCTAAATAATTTATTTACTCAATATAAAAACATAAAGGGCCGTGAGGAACCGCTTGAGGAGCTATTCATGGATATACTTTAAATAAATAAAAAAATTAAAAAATTTAATGTTAAATAAAATGTGTACTAAATTTTTTCCTCCCCCCTCCCCCTGCCCCCTGTCGTTCATATACGGGCACATAAACCTCGTTGTATTCCACAATTCTTTATTGTTTCTTCGAAATAATCGCTAAATAACCAATATTTGCGCTAACTTAACCAATATATCGCCGTTTGATCCAGCGGTACGCCAGGTTGGCGAATCGTTCCTGATAGAGCCGTGACATTTTCCATTCGTAATTTCTATCGCCGTACGGTGCGTTCCAGTGGCAGACGCAATAAAAATATCGGACATTTAGTGATGATTGCGACAAAAAATAATCAAACCTTGTCACAAGCTTATTTATGTTTCTCAATTTTTTGCTATTTTCTTCGCAATCATCGCTACATCTCCGACAATTTTGTCGCGTCTGTCACTCCCGTGTAATTCTTCCACACTATCGCTATTGATAGCAAAAAAATAGCACATTCTGTTGCATAAGAGGCACACGCCTTTATGTGTTTCGCAATTTTTGGCTGCATTTTCTTCGCAGTCTTCTCTCCGATAGCCGATATTTTCGTTGCATCTGTCGTTGCAATAGCATCTTGTTGAAAAATGAATAATATTTCCGATTACATTCCATTCATCCGTATAATAACAAGATGCTTGCTGCTAAAGAAAGAGAGAAGAAGGAGAAGGAGGAAGAAGGAGAAGTTGCTATGAACCAGAGGAATTAGCAACAGTCGTGAGTACTTACAATGATAGTTAGCAAATACTAGCGTAATGTTCTATTATTTTACTTGTTGTTTACTGTCAGTGCCTATGTGATCCTGGTTCAGCTGTATGTATCGAACCACCGCGAAAGATTGTTGGCCACTTTTCAATTATATAACTCGACAATTAATTAGAGCGCAGAGGAAAGGCTATCCGCCGGTGAAAGAAGCGGAGAAGCCGAGGAGACGTTTCACCCGACGATACATGATTGTCCCGGCAACCGTAGCACATACACAGTATAGCACATACATCTATTTGTATTCCGTAATTTTTGAATATTTCTTCGAGATCATCAATCAAATTGACGATATTTCCATTGCCTCTGTGAATAATTTGTAATATTTGTTATATTTTTTAATAGTGTATGTGATATCAAGATGATGTCACGTTCAACACTTATACTGGGTGTTTCAGACTATCCGGGTTACCCGATTTTTTCGTTAATGCGACATTTTAGAGAAAAATATCTCAGACAAAAGTTGTAGGGCTCCAAAGGATCTATTTACTGACGCTATGAATTTGACCTTTGGGATAACCTTGAAAAGTCCAGTCAAGATCAACAAAAAAATCTCAAATGGATACCCCAATTTTTTATTACACCACCTTTTTCCACCGACTAATTTGAACAACTTTCGTCTAAAATATTTTTTCATTTGCCTAATATTTTTCTAGATATTGAAGAAAAACTTAACTTTTCCAATATTTAACTTACGATATCTCGCTAATTATTTGTCAGAAAAGAAAGTGTTACTAGACTTTTTTGCTCTATTTAGTCTCAAGAACATATTGTTCTAATAGAGCCCTGAATTTGGTTAATTTGATGATTTTGAGATTTCCAAAAATCAGCAAGTTAACAAAAATCAGGGCGTTATAGGAACAATATATTCTCGAGACTAAATAGAACAAAAAAGTCTAGTACCACTTTTTCTTCTGACAAATAATTAGCAAGATATCGTAAGTTAAATATTGAAAAAGTTATCAAGTTTTCCTTCAATATCTAGAAAAATATTAGGCAAATGAAAAAATATTTTAGACAAAAGTTGATCAAATTAGTCGAAGGAAAAAGACGGTGTAATAAAAAATTACGGTTTCCATTTGAGATTTTTATGTTGACCTTGACTAGACTTTTCAAGGTTATCCGAAAGGTCAAATTCATAGTATCAGTAAATAGATCCTTTGAAGCCCTACAACTTTTGTCCGAGATATTTTTCTATAAAATGTCGCGTTAACGAAAAAATCGGGTGACCCGGGTGGTCTGAAACACCCGGTATACGACTGCCGGGCTACGTGTTTCAAAGAGCGGTTGGACGTACGTTATCGTCGCTTTTTCGACAAGTATTATTTTCATAACTTGTGACGGGAGGATATCGATTATTTTCCCTTTGACATATTTAATCTAAATAATTTGTTTTGTGTAGAGAACGAGTATGAGAAAAAACAATCGCTTTCTACGTACCTATTTGTAGGGGAGACCGGGGTAATTCGTGACAATATGAAAAATTCCCGCGCGGATAACTTCTATGCATTTGCTGGTAGAAACCTGTATTACCGACCATAGATAGGTCTAATGGTCCTTTATATTAGAACAAAATTCAGTGTGCGTATTTACTATGTTTCGTTGTCAGTAGCGGAAAAAGTGTTTATCTCGTGTAAAAGTAAATTTTTGAATCTACGGATATTTTGTATTTAATACGAAGCAATTGCTTCCAAATTTGAAACGGTAAGTTTTACTTGTTCACCTGACATTTATACACACATATGTAACGCAGGTTGCATGCATTTATTTCTTGTCTGGGTTTTTCGGACCACAAAAGATAAAAAGTGACGCTGGGGCATTTCGTGACACGATCGCCTGGGGTAATTCGTGACACATTGCGTTTTGTTATTTTTATAGGTACCTACAGAAAATTGAAATTTCTCATGAAATAACAATACGTTTGAGAGAATTGTCGAAAAAATGAGAATTTGATTATTATTTAAAGATTTGAAACATAGTGTAACGGCCGAACTCCGCGGTTCGGTCGCTGCTACGCGTTTCGCGCGGATAACGCTCGTCGGAGTCCGGATTCGAGGAGGAGTAAAGCAGCGAGACACTTGATAATGGCAATCGAAATAACTTAGCTTTATTGTATGCTTATTGAGATACAAGAGTTCAGCCCCGAAGGCGGTGTCGCGGGTTGCGTCTATAAGGCGCGTCGGTACGGTACGGTGCGGTGCGGTGAGCGGTACAAGCGCTCGTACAGACAGATAGGCCGTGTGGAAGACGGGGCCTATTACGCGACGCGTGTAGACGGTAACGACGGTAACGGCGCGGTGATCGGTCTCGCTTCGCGACGCTGGGCGTCTCGGACAATTATCGCCCAATACTCGTCTCGAACTCGCTCGCGTATAAATAGTCGCCGGATCGGAGATTTCGATTCTCGGTCGAACGCACGCACGCGAGTCGCGGGATACGCGAAATGATTTCGTCCGTCGGGGCCAAGGACTCTCTCGACAGAGAAGGCGTACGCACCTTCCCTTTTCCCTACGTTCGTGGAGGAAAGCGACCAAGTGCTGCGGACACTCAGCGGAGACGGCGGACACACCGTCCCGGGTTCTTGGTCGCTAGACGGATCGCCTAAAGGCTGAGTACGCTCAGCGGAGTTCGCCGACGGACGAACCCCTGACTAAAGGCGAGAGACTGTCAAGTATGCTCGACTGAGCACGCGCACACACCAAATGCACCATATCGAGACTAAACCGCGTCGACCATACTCGACCAGCTATGGCGAAGCACCAGACCATACACGATGCGATATGGTACTGGGCTGAAAAGCCCGGTATGGTCGAATTTCTTCTCGCTCCTCCTCCGGCCGTGAATCAAACGCGCCACCTCAATCGAGAGGCTTATCCTTTTCACCGTGCGCGCTCGCGCTTGGCGCGCCGTGGGAACGGCAACGAGGCCGGCACGGAAACATGCGCGAGGCAGCTCGCTCGCTCAAAATGGCGAGCGGGGAGTTGACCGGAGGCGGGTAGAAGGGAGTGCATGGCAAGTGGAAAATGGCCGGGTAGGCGGGAGAGTAGTGTTAGGAGGATGTCTGTACGCATATAAAAAGATGCGCTGATGCGAGAGGGTAACTCAAGGAGAAGAGGAGAAAGGTACAGCCCGGCATACAGCCTTGAGAATGCAAATAGATATCGCGAGGCGTATATTGCGAGGCATTTAGCACGAGGCTGGGCCCCTCAGAACTTTCGCTCATCATCGGAGAAGGAAGGTAGTAGGTGGGAAGGAAGGTAGTGTTAGACGTATACAGGAGCGGGTAGGAAGGTGGTGTTAGGCTAGGCAAGACTCCTCCGAACTTGGGCTCATCATCGGAGTAAATTGGCAATGCGCCGCACTGTGCCACCCCACGACGAGCTACCGCTCAGCGCCAACAATCTCAACGTTATCCTTGCCAACCGCCGCTAACACGGCGCTGCTCTCTTAAACGCTTTGCGCGTTTGTACAAAAAGAGGCAAATCAAAAATGCGAAAATGAACGCGAAAAGAACAATATGCGAAAATTGTAAGATTAATAACGCGGTCCCGCAGACGGTCGCGGTCGACGTCTGTCCCTCTTCTCGACGAGGGAGAATTTCACTCTGCGCGTGGACGCGTGAATCTACATTTTCTCTCCTTTTTCCCGTATATTTGAATGACATTGAAACGATTAACAAATTATAACTAACAGTTAAAAACTTTTTCTTTTTCTATTCCTTCTCCAATTTTCTCTCCTTATATATGTATTTTTTTTTTCTTTTTCTTTTTTCTTCCTTTTTTTTTCTTTTAAATATTTTTAAGCACACTGTAATTATACGAATCCGTTGTGAAAATAAATCTACACGTATGATATATGTATACAACGGAAAGACACTCGTCATCCTCCCGAGACGCGCGTTCAATCGGACGAAAGACGATTACTCACTCGCGCTGCTGCTTCTCTTGCAACCAGGGCGGCTGCACCATGCCCCCGCTCGTTCCCTGAGTCGAGGGAAAGCCTGCTTCGACGTCGGGGTCGACTTCGCTCGCTCGAGCGTCTTCGCGACCGACGACGATCGATTCGTCGACTAGAACTCTGACCGAGTCGCTGGATTTCGCCAACTCGTCGTCGGCGTCGACTGGAACGTCGCGACGATCGCTCCCGTCTCCGTGATGAAGCGACGCGAAGATGAAACCGGCGTAAGGGTGATCGAGACGAAGGGAACGGGTTTGGTTTCCTCTAGTCCGCTCGTCGACTCACCCCTGGTAGCGGCAGCGGGTCCCGGTGTCGTGGATGAGGAAGACCGCTCCCCGATGAGCGTCCGAATCGGGGCGCCTGTCGACGCCGAGTCGGAGGATTTTTTCGTCCTCCTGGCGGCGCTCTTGAATTTTAGTCTGGCTGACGCTCCCTTGCCGACTTTGGAGGATGAATCCGGCTTCACCTCTGGGCTGGCCTCCCGTTTTTCCGTTTTCGGCTCGACGGCCGAAGACATCGGTGCTTCAGTAGTCGCCGCTTCCGTTTCCACCGGTTCGACGCTTGTTTTCTTCTTCTTCTCCTCACGAACTTTCAAGTTCGCTTCGGTTTCGATCTCTTCGTCCGAGGAATCCATCAGCATGTGGATTCTCTTTCTTTTGGATAACTTGTACCTTTCCAATTCCCTGGGAGTCCAGGTCCTGTACTGGCCCCCCCTGTTTCTCGGTCGAGGAATCGTTTTGATGTCTATGTACGGTTCGCCGCTCTTCTTCACCCTGCTCACCGGTGAAAACAAGTCGGTGGCCGATCTTCCGCTTGTCGACGGTTGAGGCGATCCACTTTTGTTCGAACGATCCGTCGGCGGTTTCTTACCGTCGCGGATCGTGTACGTAGCGTTTAGTCGCTCGTCCGTTGCTTTTCCTCCGGTGCGTCCGGCGCTCGAGGTCCCCCGAGAGAGTGGAGGTTCGCCGACGCATTCCTGGGTTAGTGCGATTAGTTTCCTCATCGCTTCTAGTTGCCGCCTTTTTCTCTCAGTTTCTCTCTCGATTCTCCGTAGATTCGAGCGCAATGTTTCCCTTAGTTCTGACTCCTGACGACGAACGAGATCTCTTTCCTCTCTGGCTTCATTCGTTATTCTCTCGAGGTCTCTCAAAGACGCGCTGAGTACGCTCAGCGGAGTTCGCCGACGGACGAACCCCTGACTAAAGGCGAGAGACTGTCAAGTATGCTCGACTGAGCACGCGCACACACGAGCCCAGGAAGACGGGAGACGGTCAAGTATCGAGGACGCTCGATCGAGACTGCGGACGCACAATCCCGTGTTCTTAGTCGCCGGTCGGGTAGTTGGAAAGCGGAAGGCAGAGCGAAACGGTCCGGATATTCTTTCCTTCAGCATAGAGCGTTTGGATCGAACGGCGGTACGGATCGGTTTGGTGACTAGAAGCTCGATCGCCGCCGTTTTATAGTTGATCGCGCTACGATTGATACGGCGGCGATCGAGCGGCGCGCCTATCGGCGCGAGGCACGGTGACGGCGCGTGATCGCGGCCGCGCGCGCTAGCGGCAGCGCGTGATCGCCGCGGCGCGCGATAGCGGCGGCGCGATCGTCTTCGATTCTTTAGGGTGGCGCAAAGCGCCGTTCTTCGGCCCGACAGATGGTCGGTCGGGCCGGTAGTAACGAGGTGCATCTGTGCCTCGTTACAATAGATATATCATTTTGAAAAAATAAACAGGTTATGTGAATCATTCATTTCTAGTTGGCAATGGTGCGCACTTATGTTCGCAAGACTCCTGCTGTGGATGAAGAAAGTATGAAAAAGGTAATTTCCGCCGTTATAAATGGGCAATTATCCGTGAGAAAAGCTGCAAAGGAGTTTAATGTTGGCAGAATGTCTTTAAGCCGTCACTGCGAGTCTGCCGATAATGAAAACTTGAAAATCACCCGACCAGGATTAACACCGGTTATTTTGACGCTGAATAATTATATAAACAAAACTTATAACAATAATAACAATAACAAAAGAGACAATAACGAACAATACAAATACTTTTACAGGTTTTCAATGATGAGCAGGACAGAGCGTTGATGAATTACATTTTGCACGCATCAGATATTTATTTTGGACTTCCGCCAAAGGAAATTCGAAAATTGGATTTCGAGTACGCGAGACAACTAAACTTGGATATACCGCTTTCTTGGGAGGAGCGAAACATTGCTGGGGAAGATTGGTTCACCATTTTTATGAAACGGCACAAAAATCTGTCCATCTGCAAGCCTCAAGCTACAAGCCTCGCTTGAGCTATAGCTTTTAATCGAACGACTGTCAACGAATTTTTTGGAAATTTGAAAAATATCTACAACCGGATGAAATATCTTCTACGATCTATTTACAATATGGATGAAACCGGACTTACCACCGTATAAACACCAGGCAAAATTGTAAACCATCGAGGTTTCAAGCAAATTGGACGAGTTACTTCCATAGAACGGGGAACGCTTGTGACGATGGCATTGGCTGTGTCGGCTCAAGGCAATATTGTCCCGCCGTTTTTTGTCTTCCCACGAGTACATTTCAAACCTGATTTCTTGTCCAACGCACCAATCGGAAGCACTGGAAGTGCAAACAAAAGTGGCTAGATGATTTCTGAAGATTTTTGTTGTTTTTGGGATATTTTGAAAAGCATTCTCAGTCTTCAGCAGCGAATCCTGTGCTTTTAATCCTGGATAACCATCAGTCTTATGTCTCGATTGCTGCCCTCCAGTTTTGTCAACAGCACCATATCACAGTTTTATCTTTACCACGCCACTGTTCACATAAGCTTCAACCATTGGACCGAAGCGTTTTCGGCCCATTGAAAAAAGCATACAACTTACATTGCGATTATTGGATGACGAACAATCCTGGGAAAACGATGACGATATATGACATCCCTTCGATCGTCACCGATTCTTTGCCTTTAGCCACAGCAAGTACAAACATCAGGGCCGGCTTCAAAGGAGCAGAGATCTTTCCTTTCAATCCTGACGTTGTTGGTAAAATCGATTTCTTATCCAGTAGAGTCACTGATTGAGCATGGAATGGAGATGACCAACCACGGCCAGGTACCTCAACTGAAAATGATGTGTCAAGGGCCTCAAACACAAATAAAAACGATGATGACATCCTCCTCGCTCAGGTCCTTTAATCCCTTCGATCGTTTCCAAAAGCGGGCAAAAGGAAAGTCATGACAAGATGACGAAAACGAAAGAGAAGTACAATTTTGATTGACGCTAATGAACTCGATGCACTTATTGACGACAATGACGAAGGAGTACAAAATAAAAAAAAGAATACAAGGGTCAGGCCCCCCAGGAACAGTCAGCTCGCAGAGGACGTGGACGCCCGAAAAAGGTCATTTCTCGCAGTTCGGAAGACGACGAAAGCGAAGCCTAACGATTTTTTGCCCTTCCTATTCCATTTAATGTACAATTTGATTAATAACAACCTTTTTTGAGTGAGTAAGTGTGCATTTTGATATAAATCATGAAAATAGGACGAATTCGGATATTGTAACTCGTTGAAAGAAGATTTGTCACGAATTGCCCCGTGCCTTGTCACGATCTACCCCGGTATTGGGGCAATTCGTGACACGAGACAAAGTGAGGCATTTCGTGTTCTACTTTAAAAGTAATGTGATGAAAAGGCACAAATAAAATTTTTTTGAAAACTAGAAGGTTGCATGATAACAAACCAGCTAAGACGCATTTTTATCTCAAATACTTATCTCACAAAAAATTCAAAACTAAAAAATGTCACGATTTGCCCCGGTGTCCCCTACTATTTTGGAGCGCATTAAACGAAAGATAGAAAACAGATAAACGGATAAATTATATTCTTGACATTTGTTATTTTCATTATGACGCAGCTTGAATGATTTTAGGGAAGAGGGAGAAGGGGGGGGAGAGAAGGAGGGAGAGAGAGGGAGGAGGAAGGGGGAGGGAGAATGAAAGAGGGGCAGGGAAGGGTAGAGAGGGAGACGGAGAGGGAGAGATGGATAGGAAGAGGGGGAAGGGAGAGAGGGAGAAATAGGGGAGAGATGGAGGGAGGGAGAGAGATGGAGGGAGAGAGGGAGAGCAAGAGGGAGAGGACGGAGAGAGGGGAGGGCGGGAGGGAGAGGGTGGGAGTGGAAGGGATAGGGGGAGAGAGATGGAAAGGGAGGGAGGGAGAGGGGGCGAGAGCGAGGGAAGGGGGTAGAGGGGCGGGAGAGCAAGGAGAGGGAAAGCGAGGGGGGAGGAAGAGTGGGCGAGATAGAGAGGGCGAGAGGGGAAGGGAGGGAGAGGGAGAGAGAGTGAGAGGGAGATAGGGGGAGAGGGAGAGAGGGAGGGCTGGGTGGAGAGGGAGGGAGGGGAGAGGGGGAGAGATGGAGGGAGGAAGGGGGAGGGGGGTAAAGGAGAAGGGAGAGGGGAGGGAGGGGGAGAAAGGGAGAGAGAGCGAGAGCGATTACGATAACGATGTGAAACGTTGTTCAATTTTCGCGCATGAACAATAATGCCGCGGTAAATGCGGGAGTAGCACATATGCTTCTTTATGTTCCGCAATTTTTTGGCTTTGTCTTCGCAGTTATTTAAATCGCAGTTTGTTAAATCTGCGATAATTTTTGTCACGTTTGTTGCTCTCACAATGTCCAATGTGCCGGTCGTCTGTGTGTGTGTCCCGCTCTAGCTGAAAATACAAATTTTATATTGAAGAAATAGGGGGGCGAGGGAGGTTCGTCGAAATGTCTTTCGCCCCCTACCTCCGCCCACCCCCCATTACTTCTCTACTATCGCGATCCAATCGTCGGAAATTTACCTTGCGCGCACGCAAAAAAACGGACGCTGTCATGCGCGGACGCGAGCTCGTACAGACGCGAATTTGCGCGCACACAAACAGAAACATGCTCAACTGAAGACACATGTGAGTACATTCGTGTTCCGCAGTTTGTAAGTTTTTTTCCTTGTTCAATTATCGTCGAACCAACGATATTTTCATAGTGTGTCTATCGTTCTTAAGACGTCCTCACGACGACGGCGCACATGACGGCCATGAGCAGCCCTTGCGCCTCGAGCGGATTCTCGCGCTTGGGCCATTTGAAGCAACGAGTTCGCAAGGCAGGCTTGCGTTCATCGGCACATCGTTGCTCGACGATTTGCTGCTTGATGACCGCGCTGTTGCAAACGATCGAGTCTTCGAGGGCGAACGACTCATGGGGCAACTGAGTGAAATCCTCCCCGTCGCAGAATCGTTTCAGAAGACGTTGAGGAATGACGCGGCCGCGTCGTCGCCGGTCCTCGTTCTCGCTGCCGCTACTGGAATCATCGTCATATACGTTGTTGTCGTATAGATCTTTGAATTTTCGCGCACTATAATGATCGATCGCCCATTTGCGGTGATCCCGACGAACTGCGTGCCGATCGGAGGCGTTTCGCAGAGTCTTGTTGAGCAAAGCGAACCTCGTAGTGACCAGCGCTCTTTCACAGCGCTCCGATAGTACATGACGCATAAATGACACCAGAGATTTGCGCAACTGATCATCTACGTCGCGCAGAAAGTTGGTAGTACGATCTTTCGGCGGAATCGCACCGTACCAACTCGTTAGGCCTCGCTATTTCGCATCTGAAACGCTTGCCGTTGTTTTCCCACAATATAGCCGGCAGCCATACGCGGCCGACAGCGTCGTTCATTACGCACTCTCACCATTTGACCCATCGATACGCCAGTTTGGCGAATCGTTCGTATGGAGCATTATTTTTTCGAATCGTAACTTCTAGTCGTTCGGCGCGCTCCTGCTCGGTCGCATACTCGCGAAACACTTGGTCAAATGCGTCTGTGTGCACGGCTCGCAGAGCATCACAGCTAGAAATGACGCTGTGTAATTCCTCCACGCTATCGGAAGCGAGCAGAAACGCGCCGCTGCTCTCACAGCGAGACGCCACACCAGCCAGGTAGTCTTTGCGCGACATGATAAATTCTAGACTGCATAATGTGGCTGCGCGACGGCCACCTTCCTGCTGATTCAATCTTTCCAGCGAATGCAGCATCCGACAGATCGCACCGTCAGACTGCACAGACTTTTCTATCTCAAGCAGCAGAACGTCGCGGCGAGCTTCCAGCTCGGAGATCACCTTGTTCCGTTCTATTTCAGCTCGATTGGCCATATCTCGAAGCCGCTCTTCCATCCGCCCGATGCCAATCTGAGCTAAGTTGGCCAGGGACTCACGCAGACCGGCTGTCTTTTACTGCGCGTTCTCCTGGTGTAATTGAGCGGCGATATAGGTCGTACTCTCGAA
>NW_020230606.1:0-43747 GCF_003227715.2 Harpegnathos saltator | reverse complement strand
TTCAGGGGTCGCTCGCCCAGAGAGAAGGGGACGAGCGCAGAAGAGGATCCAGCTACCGACTCGCCGAACGGGTCTGGGTCGATTTAGCGGATCTTAACTCGGGAACGAAATACGAGATCGGGCCGACAATTTCCGGTACGCGGTACAGGGATAGAGATTCCTGAAAGAGTAGACATATCGCGGCTGTAGAGGAAACAAGAAGGAATCGAGCGAGATCTCAGTTCCTGACGATTTCTCGAGTTAGCGAGGGAGAGATACGAGCTGGAGTGAGAGCGGTGGTTTCGCGATCCGTCCGTCGGGCTGTGAGAGACGATTATAGCGAGGTTACGGGGTAGCGCCCGAGCGAAGGGCTGGCGTCGGCACTCTTGAGAGCGGCCGACAGATTTCTTTTTCTTATTGTTCGGCCACCGTGGACACGCCGTCGCATATTTTCGATTCTCACGTCCCCAATCGCACGTTGGCGCCGGTCCACACATTTCTCTGGTACAAAATATATATTCACCGAGATAGGTGAGAACCGCGCGCGATCGACGCGCAGGCTTGCGAAGAGCGCGTTTTTCTTTCCCCTCGCGGTGTCTAACCGAACCTACCTTCCCATCCCTCGGGGTTTCTCTCTCTTCGTCTTCCTCGAGCGCGCGCGCGGTACCTGGACTCGAAGGAAAATCGTGTTCGTGGCGATCTCTCACCTATTCGTAGAGTGAGATTAGGTTTCGGACGGAGAGAGATTGAGACGGAATACGGTGTCGCGTCGTATCGGGATGCAGCCGGTGGTACCGGTGAATTAAGCGCGGAGGAAACTCCGCCGGTCCAGGGGCTCTTCGGGAGTTCGGGTCGCGTACTGAGGACTCCACCCCCTGGCCCCAACCCGCCGACGATGGAGTCGCACACGCGATCGGGGTAGAGTCTTTCGGCCCATCGAGCGCGAGATGGTTTCGACGGCGCGCGAGGCCGTGGACGGTGAATCCGGTGCGATCAGCGAGGCCTCGACTAGCCTCGTCGCGAGGCGGAGATCCGTGTCGGTCGACCGGGACGGTGCCACCGAGAGTCGCGATCGTCGGTCGGGAGAGGGAGAAGACGTAAACGCGCGTGCAGCAGCGATGGACGAAGCGAGATCTCTTCCGACGCCCCCGCCTGTACAGACGACGACGACCAGGATTATTCAATCACCGCTCCGGCGGGTCTCTCGACCTCTTGGCGGGAATAAAGTTCTCCGGATGGAAGACAGAACACATCCGATGGTGATGCTGGACAGATTCGAGAGAATCACCCGCCACGAGGGATTCGACAACGACGAGAACTCTCTATCACTTCGGCAACTGTCTCACCGGGGATGCCGCCGCGTGGTGGGCCATCTCCGCTCACGAGCGGTGGCCCGTCGCGAGGGAAGCGTTCAGACGCAAATATTGGGGGCCGACCAGGCAGCATATGCTCTGCCAGAACATCTACCTGGGCCGATACGCGCCCAAGGAGCACGGTTCCATGGCGTGCTACGTGCAGAAGACGTACATGGAGTCTAGACTAACCGACCATCCCCTGCCGGAGAGAGACTTCGTCAGGGCGATCGCCGCTCACTTCGACTCTACTGTCGAGAGCGAAATTAAAAAGTTCAAAACGAGCAGTGTCGCCGACCTCGTCGAGCTACTCGACGAAATGGATCTCGCCGAATTGACCGCCTCGCAGAGAATGAGAGCTCGGAGAGACTTCTTCGAGGCACAGGCTGTTTCCTTCAGGGAACCGGAAAAAGAGACCATCCCACCGAGGGAACCACGCCGATATCCGTTCTTCTCGCCGCGACAGAGTCAAAGGCCCAGGTACGCGTTCCCTCGCGCCAGGTCTCCCATTCCGAACAGGTACGACCGGTACACCGGACCGCCCCCGCAGAGGAGATACGAGCCAACTTGGTCGAGGGACGAACATAGGACTAGAGATTCATCGAGGGATGATCGAACTTCCGAATGGACGCAGCCTCGCCCGCACTCTTCGCCACCTTCTCCGCGCAAGAGAGTGTCTTACGAGTCATCGAGAAGCACAACAACCAACAGAGATTCTCGCGAAGAGAGAGACGGATCGCTCGGGAGAGCGACCTCTCCGGGAACGTCGCGCGCGGGAGGAAGAGACGGATCGAGGGGAGGTAGGCGACGGCGGGTGAGCGGCAGGCCGATATCGGCCCTGGGGGCAGTCACGAAATCAACGACCCGTCGGAGGTGCCTCGCGCCGGAAGAGCACTCCATTTCTATGGAGTGGACCGCGGAAGAGCGGCCATCCTGGCGGCTCGACATCGCGCGGGAGTCGAGCCTTTGGCCGGTGGTGGCCCTGCTGGACACTGGGCGGCCGTCCGGTGGTACCCGAGAGCATCCTCCTAGAGTTCGAGCATTTCCTCGCTAGGAGGGCCGATCCCGCGCCCCCATCACTGACCACACCTCCGCGAAGCGGAACCGCGTACGGGGAAGCGACCGAGTCCGAGGCCGAGTCTCGCATCGGGTCGAATCCAAGATCGGGATATTTTCCCAGAGTGCGAATCCAACGCGTGGACATCACGGGGCCGTTCGACAAGAGGATCGCGACGAGCAAGGAAAAGGTCTTGCTCAAAACTGAGAACGCGGTCGGACGCGGGGGTCGCGATAGAATTCGATCACTCCTTCTTCGTGGTCAAGGCGTCCATGCCCTTCGTTATCGTTGGCATGGATTTCCTAAAGACTTTTTCCGCGAGTGTCGCTTTCGAGGGGGATCTCGGAGTCAAACTAACGATACGATCCTGCTCGGTCATTGAGGAAAAGCCCCTCTTCGGCGGGGAGGGTGCTCGCGCGAATACCGCGGCGGCTGTAGCGTCGTCCGCGACGAGACGCACTCACGCGGACGGCCGCCGCGACGCGAGGCTCTCGAAGCAGGTGGTGACAGACTCGAGAGACGCGGGTCCGGGAGCGTGGAACAGAGCTCGGGGACCGATTGAACAAATTGCTGCGTCGCTACGAGTCGCTGCTCGACGGATCCCTCGGCCTGATACGCGGATACAAGCACGTGATCGAAGTGAGGGAAGAGGGCAAACCGGCGAAAAAGCCGGCCAAATTTCCGATTCCCCACAAATACCTCGACGAAGCGAGGGCTTACGTGAGAAGAATGGAGGAACTCGGGGTCGTGGCCAAGGTCTCCACGGAGTACATAAATTCGCTGGTGGTGGTGGAGAAGCCCGACGGCAGCGGTATCAGAGTCTGCCTCGACGCTCGGGCTATAAACCAACTTACCAAAGCGGACCACGCCCAGCCCCCGTCGATCGACGAGATCCTCGCCCGTGTGGTAGCAAGAGAATTTACAGCAAGTTGGACGTCAGCCGGGCCTACTGGCAGGTCGAGATGCATCCGGAATCGGTAAAATACACGGGCTTCCTGTTCGACGGTCAGACCTACGCCTTCAAGCGAATGCCCTTCGGTCTGAAAACCGCCGGAGCCTCGTTCACCAGAGCGCTGGAGCGCGCTCTCGCCTGTGTGCCGCATCTCAGAGGTAACCTTTTGATTTATCTCGACGATTTACTCCTATGCAGCGACACGCCGGACCAACACGTGTCGCATCTGAGGGACCTCTTCGAGGCTCTCTCGAACACCGGAGTGAAATTAAACGGCGACAAGTGCCGATTTTTGTCCTCGAGGAATCACGTTCCTCGGACACGATCTCTCGACCGTTCAAATCGAGATGACCGAGGAAACGAAGCGAGCGATTCTCGCTTTTCCCAGGCCCTCCTCCAAAAGGCTGCTACAGGCGTTCCTCGGGCTGACGAACTGGGACAGAAGATTCGTCCCTCGTCTAACCGAACTGACTCGTCCCTTGGAGCTCGCGCTCGCCAAAGGATGCAAATTCCGCTGGAATTGGGACTTGGAGCGAGCCTTTCTCGCTACCAAGGAAGCTTTCTCTCAAGCCGACAGACTCTTCCTCATCGATCCGAAGCTTCCCTTCGGTTTGGAAACAGACGCGTCCAACGTGGGGATAGGCGCCAGACTCTTTCAATATTCGTTCGGACCGAAGGGCGAGACTCCGCGGAAACGCCGCGCAGCGAGGAATACGGCGAGTACACGATCGCCTACGTGAGCAGATCGCTCAAGGACGCCCGAGAAAAACTACCCCACGACCGAACTGGAAACGCTCGCGCTGGTGTGGGCTCTAAAAAAAATTTATACTGTTTGTACGGAAGAAGCGTCAGGGTAAGAACGGATCATCGCGCGCTCACTTTCCTCTCAACGTGCGCGATACACAGTCGCAGAATCGCACGATGGATGGACACCTTGTCGGGTTTCGACCTGGAGATCCGCTACCTCCCCCGGGCGCGTCAACGTCGTCGCGGACGCGCTGAGTCGCTATCCCGTCAGAGAGCCGGCGGAAACCGAGAAGCGCGATCCGGACAGCGAAGGCTACCGGAACAACCGAGCGACGCGAGACGAAGAGGGGACATTTGCCCCGGTGGGCGCCCTGGGAGCGGATCCGCGAGAGGAGAACGATCCAACGGAATGGATCGTCTGGATCAGAGGAGCCCAGGAGGCCTCCGAAGATCTGCGCGATAAGCGCAGGCTGCATCCGGAGAGATACACTTGGCGGTACGGCCTCGTGAGACGTCGCGTCGGTAGAGACGCGGACAGAATCGTCGTTCCGAGGGAACACGCGTGGAACTTGATCGCCAAGATTCACAGATATCTCGTTCATTTCGGTACGGACAAGGTCGCGCACTTTGCGGAGTCCCTGTTCGACATCGCTTCTCTAAACAAACTAACCCGCGATGTGGTCGCGTCGTGCCCCACATGCATCGCTACCAAATGGTACACGCGGCCCACGGTGGGCGTCGAATACTTCGACATGCCGAGGGAGATAGGTCTGCGAGTGTCCATCGACCTATTCGGACCGCTGCCGCGTTCGCCCGAGGGATTCGTATACGTTCTCGTGGTGATGGACGTCTTCTCAAAATTCACCGCGTTGTATCCCATCAGGGATCAAAAGGCGGAAACGATAATCGAGGAGTTGCAGGATCACTATTTTCGCAGACGAGACTCGTTCCGCGGGTGCTCCTCACCGACTGCGGAGGGCAGTTCAAAACGCAACGCTGGCGCGATTTCGCGCGCCGCAATAATTGCGAGTGCAAACGAAACAGCTCCGTACAACCCGCAGGCGAATCCGGTCGAGAGGGTGATGCGGGAGATCGGGAGAGCGCTCAGAGCGTATTCCACGGATCGAGGCAAGCCGAGTGGTCCGGAGCGATTCCTCGCATCGAGGCGGTCTTGAATCTTACGACCCACGCTCCACCGGACTCGCGCCGATCTCGCTGGAGCGCGATTCATCGTGGTACGACTCGAGGCATATCAGGGAGACGGGCAGGATCAACCTGAGGATGCTGCCGGAAGAGCTGCTCCCGCGCGGAGGTCTCCCGGAGGCGGACTACAGCGAGGAGAGCAGACGGTCGCGCGTGGAGTACGCGACGTTGCATCTAGCGCGATCGGCCAGAAAGCGCAAAGCGCAAGCTGACAGGAGGCTCACAGCACCGGTCTACAGAATCGGGACCCTCGTGTGGCGAAGAGTGTACAGATTGAGTTCCGCCGATCGCGGGACCACCAGGAAGCTGCATCCCTTGTACGAGGGACCGCTCAGGATAACGGACATTCCCAACCGAAACGTCTACTCCTTGCAATGGGTGGACGGCGGAGAATCGGCTGGGATAGCAAACTCCCGTCGACTTCAGGCCTCACCGAGAGGCGTTATTGCGCGACTGTCGCGATATCGAGGCGGGGCGGAGGAGGTGTCCGACGAGGAGCGAGAAGCTTCTCGGGACCGAGCGGACGAACCGGAAGCAGCCGCGACGCGGGAACCCGCCGCGATGGACGAGCCGGCCGATTCGTCGGGTCCGTCGGCGCCACTACGACGTTCTCTTTTCGAGCGATCCGAGTTTCGCGGAGGAGCGTCCGAGAGACGAACCGGAGGGGCAGCGTGGGAAACCAAGCGACAGTGCGAAGAAGAAGAAAATTGCGGGAAGATTTGGAAAGGGAGGAAACTTCTAAACCCAAACTACCCGCTCGCCTCTCCGAAGACACAAGGAACGGCATCGCAGGAGAATGAGGATTTTGGGCGCACCCGCGCGAGGATTCTGGACACCTCGCGTTTCCGCCGTTCGCGATCCTCTCTATCCTCGCGAGAATGTCGCTTCCATCGGAATCGGAGCGCACAAACCTGAGGCTGGTCATCTTCCGAGTTCGTTTCTTCCACCTTGACTGCGGCGGGGGGCAGAGGAAGAAGAAGAAGAGATCGGGCCGACGATCCAAGCGTGAGGAGAAGCCAGGAGCGTCGCGCGAACTAACCCACCCTCCTCTCCTTCTCGAGTTTCCGGACGGCGCATAGGTGAGAGCGCGAATGACGCGCCGGTCGCTCGAGTCCCCCACTGCAGCCCTGCACTGCGCATCGACTGGCAGCTCGTTGCGTTAATTTCGCAGACTCTCGAAGAGTGCCAGCGAACCGCCGCTTCGGTCACGGGCCAACCGCCCGTGAACAGCGGGGGCCGAGATCCGAGTTTCTCCGGAAACATCCTCGGCGTGGGCGCTTTTCACGCGGAGGTCTCCCGCGTGAGGGGAAGTCGCGACTCAACGGACAACCAAGACACCAACGGCTGGGGCGTCGAACCGGAACTGGAAGAGGCGGTGGACGTCGGCCTCGAGGACAGCGAGGATTCGATGACGGAGGACGAAGATCGTTCGTCCCTCCTCGACTCGATTTCGAGCGGGGACACCGACGAGGGTCGATTCAGCGGAGAGTCGCCGAGATGGAGCTCCGGCTCCTCCGCCTCGAACGAGAGGGGTCGAGTTAAACTCCGCAACGGCGTCGTTTACCGGAAAAATCGGTTCGATCTCGAGCCGCTAGACTGCGACGAGTGGCTCTCGAGCTCGAGACCGAGCGCCCGATGGAGAAGAGCGCACCGCGACAGCCTGACAACAGACAACTGGTTTCTCACTCTCGACCGGAGCTTCCGGACGATCTCGACGACGAGGTTCGATGCCGTCGCCGGTCGTCGGAGAGCTGATCGAGGAAACTTGCAAATTCTTCTCAGACTCCGTCCCCTCTCTCGCGGATTCAACGACGAATCCAACGCGCGTCGCGGATTCCTCCGTCCCGTTCTCCACGAGCGTATCTCTGAAAAACGTCTTTCCATCCCTAAGTCTCGATCCGAGGAGGGAACCGGGATGGCGTCGACAAAGGAACGGGAGCAACCGGAGAGGGCAACGGGGGCGGTCGAGCCGGAGATCCCGATCGAGGTCGAGAACGAGAAGCGCGTCTCTGAGAGACCTCGAGAGAATAACGAATGAAGCCAGAGAGGAGAGAGATCTCGTTCGTCGTCAGGAGTCAGAACTAAGGGAAACATTGCGCTCGAATCTACGGAGAATCGAGAGAGAAACTGAGAGAAAAAAGCGGCAACTGGAAGCGATGAGGAAACTGATCGCACTGACCCAGGAATGCGTAGGCGAACCCCCACTTTCTCGGGGGACCTCGAGCGCCGGACGCACCGGAGGAAAAGCAACGGACGAGCGACTTGACGCTACGTACACGATCCGCGACGGTAAGAAACCGCCGACGGATCGTTCGAACAGAGGTGGATCGCCCCAACCCGTCGACCAGCGGAAGACCGGCCACCGGGTTGTTTTCACCAGTGAGCAAGGTGAAGAAGAGCGGCGAACCGTACATAGACATCAAAACGATTCCTCGACCGAGAAACAGGGGGGTCAGTACAGGACCTGGATCCCAGGGAATTGGAAAGGTACAAGTTATCCAAAAGAAAGAGAATCCACATGCTGGTGGATTCCTCGGACGAAGAGATCGAAACCGAAGCAAATTCGAAAGTTCGCGAGGAGAAGAAGAAGAAAACGAGCGTCGAACCGGCGGTAGCGGGATGCGACGACTACCGAAGCACCGAGGTCTTCGGCCGTCGAGCCGAAAACGGAAAAACGGGGAGGCCAGCCCAGAGGTGAAGCCGGATTCATCCTCCAAAGTCGGCAAGGGGAGCGTCAGCCAGACTAAAATTCAAAAGCGCCGCCAAGAGGACGAAGAAATCCTCCGACTCGACTTCGACGGGCGCCCGACTCGAACGCTCATCGGGGAGCGGTCCTTCTTCATCCGCGACACCGGGACCCGCTGCCGCTACCAGGGGTGAGTCGACGAGCGGACTAGAGGTAACCAAACCCGTTCCCTTCGTCTCGATCACCCTTACGCCGGTTTCATCTTTCGCGTCGCTTCATCACGGATACGGGGGCGATCGTCGACGTTCCAGTCGACGCCGACGAGGAGTCGGCGAAATCAGCGACTCGGTCAGAGTTCTAGTCGACGAATCGATCGTCGTAGGTCGCGAAGACGCTCGAGCGAGCGAAGTCGACCCCGACGTCGAAGCAGGCTTTCCCTCGACTCAGGGAACGAGCGGGGGCATGGTGCAGCCGCCCTGGTTGCAAGAAAAGCAGCAGCGCGAGTGAGTAATCGTCTTTCGTCCGATTGAACGCGCGTCTTGGAGGATGACAAGTGTCTTTCCGTTGTACACATATATCATACGCGTAGATTTATTTTCATAACGGTTTCGTTTAATTACAGTGTGCTTAAAAATATTTTAAAAAGAAAAAAAAAGAAACAAAAGAAAAAAGAAAAAGAAAAAATATATATATAAGGAGAGAAAATTGGAGAAGGAACAGAAAAAGATTAAGTTTTGAACTGTTAGTTATAATTTGTTGATCGTTTCAATGTCATTCAGATATAGGGGAAAAAGGAGAGAAAATGTAGATTCACGCGTCCACGCGCAGAGTGAATTTCTCCCTCGTTGAGAAGAGGGACAGACGTCGACCGCGTTATTAATCTTACAATTTTCGCATATTGTTTCTTTTCGCGTTCAGTTTCGCATTTTTGATTTGCCTCTTTTGTACAAACGCGCGAAGCGTTTAAGAGAGCAGCGCCGCGTTAGCAGCGGTTGGCAAGGATAACGTTGAGATTGTTGGCGCGGAGCGGTAGCTCGTCGTGGGGTGGCACAGTGCGGCGCATTGCCAATTTACTCCGATGATGAGCCCATGTTCGGAGGAGTCTTGCCTAGCCTAACACCACCTTCCTACCCGACCCTGTATACGTCTAACACTACCTTCCTTCCCACCTACCACCTTCCTTCTCCGATGATGAGCGAAAGTTCTGAGGGGCCCAGCCTCGTGCTAAATGCCTCGCAACAGATGCCTCGCGATAGATGCCTCGCAATATATGCCTCGCAATATCTATTTGCATTCTCAAGGCCGTTTGCCTGGCTGTATCTTTCTCCTCTTCTCCCTGAGTTACCCTCTCGCATCAGCGCATCTCTTTATATGCGTACAGACATCCTCCTAACACTACTCTCCCGCCTACCCGGCCATTTTCCACTTGCCATGCACTCCCTTCTACCCGCCTCCGGTCTGCTAACCGCTCGCCATTTTGAGCGAGCGAGCTGCCTAGAGCATGTTTCCGTGCCGGCCTCGTTGCCGTTCCCACGGCGCGCCAAGTGCGAGCGCGCACGGTGAAAGGGAGAAGCCTCTTGAGATTGAGGTGGCGCGTCGGACTGACGGCCGGTGGAGAAGCGGGAAGAAATTCGACCATACCGGGTTTTCAGCCCGGTACCATATCGCATCGCGTATGGTCTGGTGCTTCGCCATAGCTGGTCGAGTATGGTCGACGCGGTTTAGTCTCGATATGGTGCATTTCCTTGTACTCGGCGTTCCCAAGTCGATCGTTCTCGTTTCCTCAGACTGGAGCGAACGCGCGGAATTGTTCAGCGCGCGTTCCTATTGGCGAACTCGCGTGCGCGCGTTTTGCCGTACGGGTGTGTACGCGGGTGTAGGCGCGGGTGGGAGAGGGGCAGAGGGAAGGGTGACGACCGCGAGGACAAAAACACGCGAGGTTCCTACGACGCAAATTGTCACGCGAGGACAAAGGATTGCGCAACGGAAAGCGCGTGAAAAAAGTGGTCGTCCGAGAGGGAGGTGAGAAAAACAGGGAGACAACGGGGGGAACTCGCGCGATCTCGCGTGAGAGCAGAGCATTGTTGCGAGAAGCGGCTCGAGAGACGGACGCGAGCGAGCACTAGCGAGCGAGCACTAGCGAGCGGGAAGCCTCGAGGCAGACAAAGACAAGGAGCTACGGAGCTGTTGAGAGCGCTCATCCAGAGGAGACTAGGACAGAGTGAGTCTTTGCTAAACCCACCTACCCTCCTATTCACACAGCGCTGCGGAGAGCATCGTCCAGAGACGGCGAAGCTGTTTCTTCGGATCATTGCCCGACTGTGAGTCTAGTCGCGGGATTCCCGGAGTTTTCCTCTGTTCTCCGTGACGGAAGAAAAACAGGCGGGCAGACTCCAGTCACCGGCATCTACTCGGAGTTTCCCTGTTCTCCGACACTGACACTTTCTGAGATAATCAAAAATAGGGTGGCGACCGACAGGAAAGGGTGCCGAGGGGGCAAAGCTGAAGACGAAGCGGTTAGAGGGATCAGGCGCACGGTCGGGACAGCGAGCTACCATCGCTTCGTCCCACGTCGGATCCGAACATCGCAGATCCGGGTCCGGTCACACACACTATTTGCCGATACACCCTCCGAACTAACTAAACTAACCCTTCCTCTTCTTCCTCCTCGTTCATCCTCGAGAGGGTTGGGCTCCGCGGCGTCGACGGAGCGCGAGGGAGTCGGATCCTTCTCCGTCTGGCAGTGGATTCAGGCCCAACCGACTCTCGAAACTCCTCTCCGTCCGATCCCGAGGTTCCACCGGATCGAGGCGACGGAGACGGACACCAGGATACTTGGTGACTTCTGGTGATCTCTTGGCGACCGTGACAGGACGGTGCTCGCGGGCGTACGCGCGTGTGTGTGTACGCGGCCCCGCCTTCGGGCGGCGAGCGTTCGGTTCTACCGACTGTTTCGTGTCACACCGAGCGGGAGTGTTCGTCTGAGAGAGAGAGAGAGAGAGAGAGTAAAGACGAGAACGCGAGGTAGAGTCTCGCGAAGTTGCTTCAGCGAGACGAGAAAGTCGCGTCTTGAAAAATTCCGCTGGTGCGATTCGGCGTGGGTGAAGAGCCCGCGTCTATAACCAGCCCCAACCTACGCAACCGAGAGAGGTTCCTCGGTTTAATTCGAAATTCTTATTCATTTGTCTAGAAGACAGAGACAGAAGAAAAAAAAGAAAGGAAAAGGGAGAAAGAGTCCGTCGAATTCCCAAGTTCCGGACGAGCTTGCGAACAGCGAGCTAGTTGGAGAGGGACAGTGAGCCACGTCGAACCCCGCTGAAGAGGACGGCGTGAGAAAGAGAGCGAGCATAGGAGCCAAGGTGCGCGGGTGATCCGCCCAACGAAGAGGCCGAGCGGGGCAACCGTCGCGGATCACGGACACAAGCGGTTGGCTGCCGGGACCAAGGTTCCCTTTTGGTGTGGAGGACGAGACGCAGAGAGAGGCTGATTCCCGACAAATTCGAGGGGGCCGCTCATCTAAACCAACCAACCAACCTACCGCTGTGACTCCTGCTCCTATGCGCTCATCATTGATCGGCGGCCACTAGGGAGGCGAGGAAATTCCCAGACGGAGGAGCCTCCACCGCCGAGGGTGAAGCGTTGACGTTGCGGACAACCGACGCACCCAAGTAAGATTCAGAATAATCGCTCACTCAGCGATCGCGCGCATTTGTGATTGGGATTGTGTCATCTGACCACAGACTTAGCGTCGCGTTACATCGGAGGCGCGCATGGCCTAAAAGCCCACGCTCTCGGAGAGAGCGCGCGTCTGATTGAGAGACACAGAGCAGCGACGTGTTCCTCTAGTAGGGAACTTCCGCGAGTGTTTTCATCGTCTGAGATACTGAGCGAGCGCAAAAAAAAAAATAATCTATACTGGTTTCGCTAATTGACTGAGTTGATTCAGCGCCGAGAAAAATTATTTCTGACCGCTTTCGCCGTTACACTGAACTTAGCTTAGCGGTTAACAGAGTCAAATTTTGCGCGAGGAAAATTATTCGTTACCGGTGTCGCGAGTAACCGTGTTTCAATTTCGAGTGAGTTCGATACCGGCCCCACATCTGACCGAGGTTGGATGTCGAGCGGCCAATATATTCGTCCGGGTCGAATTTAATTGAGTAAAATTTGCGAGCGGGACCCCGGTCTCTTCACCGCTCCGAGTAAGGAGCCGACTCTATTTTGTCGTGAGATAAATATAGATCGCGTGGGTCGTCGCTCGTTCAGGGGTCGCTCGCCCAGAGAGAAGGGGACGAGCGCAGAAGAGGATCCAGCTACCGACTCGCCGAACGGGTCTGGGTCGATTTAGCGGATCTTAACTCGGGAACGAAATACGAGATCGGGCCGACAATTTCCGGTACGCGGTACAGGGATAGAGATTCCTGAAAGAGTAGACATATCGCGGCTGTAGAGGAAACAAGAAGGAATCGAGCGAGATCTCAGTTCCTGACGATTTCTCGAGTTAGCGAGGGAGAGATACGAGCTGGAGTGAGAGCGGTGGTTTCGCGATCCGTCCGTCGGGCTGTGAGAGACGATTATAGCGAGGTTACGGGGGTAGCGCCCGAGCGAAGGGCTGGCGTCGGCACTCTTGAGAGCGGCCGACAGATTTCTTTTTCTTATTGTTCGGCCACCGTGGACACGCCGTCGCATATTTCGATTCTCACGTCCCCAATCGCACGTTGGCGCGGTCTCACACATTTCTCTGGTACAAATATATATTCACCGAGATAGGTGAGAACCGCGCGCGATCGACGCGCAGGCTTGCGAAGAGCGCGTTTTTCTTTCCCCTCGCGGTGTCTAACCGAACCTACCTTCCCATCCCTCGGGGTTTCTCTCTCTTCGTCTTCCTCGAGCGCGCGCGCGGTACCTGGACTCGAAGGAAAATCGTGTTCGTGGCGATCTCTCACCTATTCGTAGAGTGAGATTAGGTTTCGGACGGAGAGAGATTGAGACGGAATACGGTGTCGCGTCGTATCGGGATGCAGCCGGTGGGTACCGGTGAATTAAGCGCGGAGGAAACTCCGCCGGTCCAGGGCTCTTCGGGAGTTCGGGTCGCGTACTGAGGACTCCACCCCCTGGCCCAACCCCGCCGACGATGGAGTCGCACACGCGATCGGGTAGAGTCTTTCGGCCCATCGAGCGCGAGATGGTTTCGACGGCGCGCGAGGCCGTGGACGGTGAATCCGGTGCGATCAGCGAGGCCTCGACTAGCCTCGTCGCGAGGCGGAGATCCGTGTCGGTCGACCGGGACGGTGCCACCGAGAGTCGCGATCGTCGGTCGGGAGAGGGAGAAGACGTAAACGCGCGTGCAGCAGCGATGGACGAAGCGAGATCTCTTCCGACGCCCCCGCCTGTACAGACGACGACGACCAGGATTATTCATCACCGCTCCGGCGGGTCTCTCGACCTCTTGGCGGGAATAAAGTTCTCCGGGATGGAAGACAGAACACATCCGATGGTGATGCTGGACAGATTCGAGAGAATCACCCGCCACGAGGGATTCGACAACGACGAGACTCTCTATCACTTCGGCAACTGTCTCACCGGGGATGCCGCCGCGTGGTGGGCCATCTCCGCTCACGAGCGGTGGCCCGTCGCGAGGGAAGCGTTCAGACGCAAATATTGGGGGCCGACCAGGCAGCATATGCTCTGCCAGAACATCTACCTGGGCCGATACGCGCCCAAGGAGCACGGTTCCATGGCGTGCTACGTGCAGAAGACGTACATGGAGTCTAGACTAACCGACCATCCCCTGCCGGAGAGAGACTTCGTCAGGGCGATCGCCGCTCACTTCGACTCTACTGTCGAGAGCGAAATTAAAAAGTTCAAAACGAGCAGTGTCGCCGACCTCGTCGAGCTACTCGACGAAATGGATCTCGCCGAATTGACCGCCTCGCAGAGAATGAGAGCTCGGAGAGACTTCTTCGAGGCACAGGCTGTTTCCTTCAGGGAACCGGAAAAAGAGACCATCCCACCGAGGGAACCACGCCGATATCCGTTCTTCTCGCCGCGACAGAGTCAAAGGCCCAGGTACGCGTTCCCTCGCGCCAGGTCTCCCATTCCGAACAGGTACGACCGGTACACCGGACCGCCCCCGCAGAGGAGATACGAGCCAACTTGGTCGAGGGACGAACATAGGACTAGAGATTCATCGAGGGATGATCGAACTTCCGAATGGACGCAGCCTCGCCCGCACTCTTCGCCACCTTCTCCGCGCAAGAGAGTGTCTTACGAGTCATCGAGAAGCACAACAACCAACAGAGATTCTCGCGAAGAGAGAGACGGATCGCTCGGGAGAGCGACCTCTCCGGGAACGTCGCGCGCGGGAGGAAGAGACGGATCGAGGGGAGGTAGGCGACGGCGGGTGAGCGGCAGGCCGATATCGGCCCTGGGGGCAGTCACGAAATCAACGACCCGTCGGAGGTGCCTCGCGCCGGAAGAGCACTCCATTTCTATGGAGTGGACCGCGGAAGAGCGGCCATCCTGGCGGCTCGACATCGCGCGGGAGTCGAGCCTTTGGCCGGTGGTGGCCCTGCTGGACACTGGGGCGGCCGTCTCGGTGGTACCCGAGAGCATCCTCCTAGAGTTCGAGCATTTCCTCGCTAGGAGGGCCGATCCCGCGCCCCCATCACTGACCACACCTCCGCGAAGCGGAACCGCGTACGGGGAAGCGACCGAGTCCGAGGCCGAGTCTCGCATCGGGTCGAATCCAAGATCGGGATATTTTCCCAGAGTGCGAATCCAACGCGTGGACATCACGGGGCCGTTCGACAAGAGGATCGCGACGAGCAAGGAAAAGGTCTTGCTCAAACTGAGAACGCGGTCGGACGCGGGGGTCGCGATAGAATTCGATCACTCCTTCTTCGTGGTCAAGGCGTCCATGCCCTTCGTTATCGTTGGCATGGATTTCCTAAAGACTTTTTCCGCGAGTGTCGCTTTCGAGGGGGATCTCGGAGTCAAACTAACGATACGATCCTGCTCGGTCATTGAGGAAAAGCCCCTCTTCGGCGGGGAGGGTGCTCGCGCGAATACCGCGGCGGCTGTAGCGTCGTCCGCGACGAGACGCACTCACGCGGACGGCCGCCGCGACGCGAGGCTCTCGAAGCAGGTGGTGACAGACTCGAGAGACGCGGGTCCGGGAGCGTGGAACAGAGCTCGGGACCGATTGAACAAATTGCTGCGTCGCTACGAGTCGCTGCTCGACGGATCCCTCGGCCTGATACGCGGATACAAGCACGTGATCGAAGTGAGGGAAGAGGGCAAACCGGCGAAAAAGCCGGCCAAATTTCCGATTCCCCACAAATACCTCGACGAAGCGAGGGCTTACGTGAGAAGAATGGAGGAACTCGGGGTCGTGGCCAAGGTCTCCACGGAGTACATAAATTCGCTGGTGGTGGTGGAGAAGCCCGACGGCAGCGGTATCAGAGTCTGCCTCGACGCTCGGGCTATAAACCAACTTACCAAAGCGGACCACGCCCAGCCCCCGTCGATCGACGAGATCCTCGCCCGTGTGGGTAGCAAGAGAATTTACAGCAAGTTGGACGTCAGCCGGGCCTACTGGCAGGTCGAGATGCATCCGGAATCGGTAAAATACACGGGCTTCCTGTTCGACGGTCAGACCTACGCCTTCAAGCGAATGCCCTTCGGTCTGAAAACCGCCGGAGCCTCGTTCACCAGAGCGCTGGAGCGCGCTCTCGCCTGTGTGCCGCATCTCAGAGGTAACCTTTTGATTTATCTCGACGATTTACTCCTATGCAGCGACACGCCGGACCAACACGTGTCGCATCTGAGGGACCTCTTCGAGGCTCTCTCGAACACCGGAGTGAAATTAAACGGCGACAAGTGCCGATTTTTGTCCTCGAGAATCACGTTCCTCGGACACGATCTCTCGACCGTTCAAATCGAGATGACCGAGGAAACGAAGCGAGCGATTCTCGCTTTTCCCAGGCCCTCCTCCAAAAGGCTGCTACAGGCGTTCCTCGGGCTGACGAACTGGGACAGAAGATTCGTCCCTCGTCTAACCGAACTGACTCGTCCCTTGGAGCTCGCGCTCGCCAAAGGATGCAAATTCCGCTGGAATTGGGACTTGGAGCGAGCCTTTCTCGCTACCAAGGAAGCTTTCTCTCAAGCCGACAGACTCTTCCTCATCGATCCGAAGCTTCCCTTCGGTTTGGAAACAGACGCGTCCAACGTGGGGATAGGCGCCAGACTCTTTCAATATTCGTTCGGACCGAAGGGGCGAGACTCCGCGGAAACGCCGCGCAGCGAGGAATACGGCGAGTACACGATCGCCTACGTGAGCAGATCGCTCAAGGACGCCGAGAAAAACTACCCCACGACCGAACTGGAAACGCTCGCGCTGGTGTGGGCTCTAAAAAAATTTTATACTGTTTTGTACGGAAGAAGCGTCAGGGTAAGAACGGATCATCGCGCGCTCACTTTCCTCTCAACGTGCGCGATACACAGTCGCAGAATCGCACGATGGATGGACACCTTGTCGGGTTTCGACCTGGAGATCCGCTACCTCCCCGGGCGCGTCAACGTCGTCGCGGACGCGCTGAGTCGCTATCCCGTCAGAGAGCCGGCGGAAACCGAGAAGCGCGATCCGGACAGCGAAGGCTACCGGAACAACCGAGCGACGCGAGACGAAGAGGGGACATTTGCCCCGGTGGGCGCCCTGGGAGCGGATCCGCGAGAGGAGAACGATCCAACGGAATGGATCGTCTGGATCAGAGGAGCCCAGGAGGCCTCCGAAGATCTGCGCGATAAGCGCAGGCTGCATCCGGAGAGATACACTTGGCGGTACGGCCTCGTGAGACGTCGCGTCGGTAGAGACGCGGACAGAATCGTCGTTCCGAGGGAACACGCGTGGAACTTGATCGCCAAGATTCACAGATATCTCGTTCATTTCGGTACGGACAAGGTCGCGCACTTTGCGGAGTCCCTGTTCGACATCGCTTCTCTAAACAAACTAACCCGCGATGTGGTCGCGTCGTGCCCCACATGCATCGCTACCAAATGGTACACGCGGCCCACGGTGGGCGTCGAATACTTCGACATGCCGAGGGAGATAGGTCTGCGAGTGTCCATCGACCTATTCGGACCGCTGCCGCGTTCGCCCGAGGGATTCGTATACGTTCTCGTGGTGATGGACGTCTTCTCAAAATTCACCGCGTTGTATCCCATCAGGGATCAAAAGGCGGAAACGATAATCGAGGAGTTGCAGGATCACTATTTTCGCAGACGAGGACTCGTTCCGCGGGTGCTCCTCACCGACTGCGGAGGGCAGTTCAAAACGCAACGCTGGCGCGATTTCGCGCGCCGCAATAATTGCGAGTGCAAACGAACAGCTCCGTACAACCCGCAGGCGAATCCGGTCGAGAGGGTGATGCGGGAGATCGGGAGAGCGCTCAGAGCGTATTCCACGGATCGGAGGCAAGCCGAGTGGTCCGGAGCGATTCCTCGCATCGAGGCGGTCTTGAATCTTACGACCCACGCCTCCACCGGACTCGCGCCGATCTCGCTGGAGCGCGATTCATCGTGGTACGACTCGAGGCATATCAGGGAGACGGGCAGGATCAACCTGAGGATGCTGCCGGAAGAGCTGCTCCCGCGCGGAGGTCTCCCGGAGGCGGACTACAGCGAGGAGAGCAGACGGTCGCGCGTGGAGTACGCGACGTTGCATCTAGCGCGATCGGCCAGAAAGCGCAAAGCGCAAGCTGACAGGAGGCTCACAGCACCGGTCTACAGAATCGGGACCCTCGTGTGGCGAAGAGTGTACAGATTGAGTTCCGCCGATCGCGGGACCACCAGGAAGCTGCATCCCTTGTACGAGGGACCGCTCAGGATAACGGACATTCCCAACGAAAACGTCTACTCCTTGCAATGGGTGGACGGCGGAGAATCGGCTGGGATAGCAAACTCCCGTCGACTCAGGCCTCACCGAGAGGCGTTATTGCGCGACTGTCGCGATATCGAGGCGGGGGCGGAGGAGGTGTCCGACGAGGAGCGAGAAGCTTCTCGGGACCGAGCGGACGAACCGGAAGCAGCCGCGACGCGGGAACCCGCCGCGATGGACGAGCCGGCCGATTCGTCGGGTCCGTCGGCGCACTACGACGTTCTCTTTTCGAGCGATCCGAGTTTCGCGGAGGAGCGTCCGAGAGACGAACCGGAGGGCAGCGTGGAAACCAAGCGACAGTGCGAAGAAGAAGAAAATTGCGGGAAGATTTGGAAAGGGGAGGAAACTTCTAAACCAAACTACCCGCTCGCCTCTCCGAAGACACAAGGAACGGCATCGCAGGAGAATGAGGATTTTGGGCGCACCCGCGCGAGGATTCTGGACACCTCGCGTTTCCGCGTTCGCGATCCTCTCTATCCTCGCGAGAATGTCGCTTCCATCGGAATCGGAGCGCACAAACCTGAGGCTGGTTCATCTTCCGAGTTCGTTTCTTCCACCTTGACTGCGGCGGGGGCGCAGAGGAAGAAGAAGAAGAGATCGGGCCGACGATCCAAGCGTGAGGAGAAGCCAGGAGCGTCGCGCGAACTAACCCACCCTTCCTCTCCTTCTCGAGTTTCCGGACGGCGCATAGGTGAGAGCGCGAATGACGCGCCGGTCGCTCGAGTCCCCCACTGCAGCCCTGCACTGCGCATCGACTGGCAGCTCGTTGCGTTAATTTCGCAGACTCTCGAAGAGTGCCAGCGAACCGCCGCTTCGGTCACGGGCCAACCGCCCGTGAACAGCGGGGGCCGAGATCCGAGTTTCTCCGGAAACATCCTCGGCGTGGGCGCTTTTCACGCGGAGGTCTCCCGCGTGAGGGGAAGTCGCGACTCAACGGACAACCAAGACACCAACGGCTGGGGCGTCGAACCGGAACTGGAAGAGGCGGTGGACGTCGGCCTCGAGGACAGCGAGGATTCGATGACGGAGGACGAAGATCGTTCGTCCCTCCTCGACTCGATTTCGAGCGGGGACACCGACGAGGGTCGATTCAGCGGAGAGTCGCCGAGATGGAGCTCCGGCTCCTCCGCCTCGAACGAGAGGGGTCGAGTTAAACTCCGCAACGGCGTCGTTTACCGGAAAAATCGGTTCGATCTCGAGCCGCTAGACTGCGACGAGTGGCTCTCGAGCTCGAGACCGAGCGCCCGATGGAGAAGAGCGCACCGCGACAGCCTGACAACAGACAACTGGTTTCTCACTCTCGACCCGGAGCTTCCGGACGATCTCGACGACGAGGTTCGATGCCGTCGCCGTCGTCGAGAGCTGATCGAGGAAACTTGCAAATTCTTCTCAGACTCCGTCCCCTCTCTCGCGGATTCAACGACGAATCCAACGCGCGTCGCGGATTCCTCCGTCCCGTTCTCCACGAGCGTATCTCTGAAAAAACGTCTTTCCATCCCTAAGTCTCGATCCGAGGAGGGAACCGGGATGGCGTCCGACAAAGGAACGGGAGCAACCGGAGAGGGCAACGGGGGGCGGTCGAGCCGGAGATCCCGATCGAGGTCGAGAACGAGAAGCGCGTCTCTGAGAGACCTCGAGAGAATAACGAATGAAGCCAGAGAGGAGAGAGATCTCGTTCGTCGTCAGGAGTCAGAACTAAGGGAAACATTGCGCTCGAATCTACGGAGAATCGAGAGAGAAACTGAGAGAAAAAAGCGGCAACTGGAAGCGATGAGGAAACTGATCGCACTGACCCAGGAATGCGTAGGCGAACCCCCACTTTCTCGGGGGACCTCGAGCGCCGGACGCACCGGAGGAAAAGCAACGGACGAGCGACTTGACGCTACGTACACGATCCGCGACGGTAAGAAACCGCCGACGGATCGTTCGAACAGAGGTGGATCGCCCCAACCGTCGACCAGCGGAAGACCGGCCACCGGGTTGTTTTCACCAGTGAGCAAGGTGAAGAAGAGCGGCGAACCGTACATAGACATCAAAACGATTCCTCGACCGAGAAACAGGGGGGGTCAGTACAGGACCTGGACTCCCAGGGAATTGGAAAGGTACAAGTTATCCAAAAGAAAGAGAATCCACATGCTGGTGGATTCCTCGGACGAAGAGATCGAAACCGAAGCAAATTCGAAAGTTCGCGAGGAGAAGAAGAAGAAAACGAGCGTCGAACCGGCGGTAGCGGATGCGACGACTACCGAAGCACCGAGGTCTTCGGCCGTCGAGCCGAAAACGGAAAAACGGGAGGCCAGCCCAGAGGTGAAGCCGGATTCATCCTCCAAAGTCGGCAAGGGAGCGTCAGCCAGACTAAAATTCAAAAGCGCCGCCAAGAGGACGAAGAAATCCTCCGACTCGACTTCGACGGGCGCCCCGACTCGAACGCTCATCGGGGAGCGGTCTTCTTCATCCGCGACACCGGGACCCGCTGCCGCTACCAGGGGTGAGTCGACGAGCGGACTAGAGGTAACCAAACCCGTTCCCTTCGTCTCGATCACCCTTACGCCGGTTTCATCTTCGCGTCGCTTCATCACGGATACGGGGGCGATCGTCGACGTTCCAGTCGACGCCGACGAGGAGTCGGCGAAATCCAGCGACTCGGTCAGAGTTCTAGTCGACGAATCGATCGTCGTAGGTCGCGAAGACGCTCGAGCGAGCGAAGTCGACCCCGACGTCGAAGCAGGCTTTCCCTCGACTCAGGGAACGAGCGGGGGCATGGTGCAGCCGCCCTGGTTGCAAGAAAAGCAGCAGCGCGAGTGAGTAATCGTCTTTCGTCCGATTGAACGCGCGTCTTGGGAGGATGACAAGTGTCTTTCCGTTGTACACATATATCATACGCGTAGATTTATTTTCATAACGGTTTCGTTTAATTACAGTGTGCTTAAAAATATTTTAAAAAGAAAAAAAAAGAAACAAAAAGAAAAAAGAAAAAGAAAAATATATATATAAGGAGAGAAAATTGGAGAAGGAACAGAAAAAGATTAAGTTTTGAACTGTTAGTTATAATTTGTTGATCGTTTCAATGTCATTCAGATATAGGGGAAAAAGGAGAGAAAATGTAGATTCACGCGTCCACGCGCAGAGTGAATTTCTCCCTCGTTGAGAAGAGGGACAGACGTCGACCGCGTTATTAATCTTACAATTTTCGCATATTGTTTCTTTTCGCGTTCAGTTTCGCATTTTTGATTTGCCTCTTTTTGTACAAACGCGCGAAGCGTTTAAGAGAGCAGCGCCGCGTTAGCAGCGGTTGGCAAGGATAACGTTGAGATTGTTGGCGCGGAGCGGTAGCTCGTCGTGGGGTGGCACAGTGCGGCGCATTGCCAATTTACTCCGATGATGAGCCCATGTTCGGAGGAGTCTTGCCTAGCCTAACACCACCTTCCTACCCGACCCTGTATACGTCTAACACTACCTTCCTTCCCACCTACCACCTTCCTTCTCCGATGATGAGCGAAAGTTCTGAGGGGCCCAGCCTCGTGCTAAATGCCTCGCAACAGATGCCTCGCGATAGATGCCTCGCAATATATGCCTCGCAATATCTATTTGCATTCTCAAGGCCGTTTGCCTGGCTGTATCTTTCTCCTCTTCTCCCTGAGTTACCCTCTCGCATCAGCGCATCTCTTTATATGCGTACAGACATCCTCCTAACACTACTCTCCCGCCTACCCGGCCATTTTCCACTTGCCATGCACTCCCTTCTACCCGCCTCCGGTCTGCTAACCGCTCGCCATTTTGAGCGAGCGAGCTGCCTAGAGCATGTTTCCGTGCCGGCCTCGTTGCCGTTCCCACGGCGCGCCAAGTGCGAGCGCGCACGGTGAAAGGGAGAAGCCTCTTGAGATTGAGGTGGCGCGTCGGACTGACGGCCGGTGGAGAAGCGGGAAGAAATTCGACCATACCGGGGTTTTCAGCCCGGTACCATATCGCATCGCGTATGGTCTGGTGCTTCGCCATAGCTGGTCGAGTATGGTCGACGCGGTTTAGTCTCGATATGGTGCATTTCCTTGTACTCGGCGTTCCCAAGTCGATCGTTCTCGTTTCCTCAGACTGGAGCGAACGCGCGGAATTGTTCAGCGCGCGTTCCTATTGGCGAACTCGCGTGCGCGCGTTTTGCCGTACGGGTGTGTACGCGGGTGTAGGCGCGGGTGGGAGAGGGGCAGAGGGAAGGGTGACGACCGCGAGGACAAAAACACGCGAGGTTCCTACGACGCAAATTGTCACGCGAGGACAAAGGATTGCGCAACGGAAAGCGCGTGAAAAAAGTGGTCGTCCGAGAGGGAGGTGAGAAAAACAGGGAGACAACGGGGGGAACTCGCGCGATCTCGCGTGAGAGCAGAGCATTGTTGCGAGAAGCGGCTCGAGAGACGGACGCGAGCGAGCACTAGCGAGCGAGCACTAGCGAGCGGGAAGCCTCGAGGCAGACAAAGACAAGGAGCTACGGAGCTGTTGAGAGCGCTCATCCAGAGGAGACTAGGACAGAGTGAGTCTTTGCTAAACCCACCTACCCTCCTATTCACACAGCGCTGCGGAGAGCATCGTCCAGAGACGGCGAAGCTGTTTCTTCGGATCATTGCCCGACTGTGAGTCTAGTCGCGGGATTCCCGGAGTTTTCCTCTGTTCTCCGTGACGGAAGAAAAACAGGCGGGCAGACTCCAGTCACCGGCATCTACTCGGAGTTTCCCTGTTCTCCGACACTGACACTTTCTGAGATAATCAAAAATAGGGTGGCGACCGACAGGAAAGGGTGCCGAGGGGGCAAAGCTGAAGACGAAGCGGTTAGAGGGATCAGGCGCACGGTCGGGACAGCGAGCTACCATCGCTTCGTCCCACGTCGGATCCGAACATCGCAGATCCGGGTCCGGTCACACACACTATTTGCCGATACACCCTCCGAACTAACTAAACTAACCCTTCCTCTTCTTCCTCCTCGTTCATCCTCGAGAGGGTTGGGCTCCGCGGCGTCGACGGAGCGCGAGGGAGTCGGATCCTTCTCCGTCTGGCAGTGGATTCAGGCCCAACCGACTCTCGAAACTCCTCTCCGTCCGATCCCGAGGTTCCACCGGATCGAGGCGACGGAGACGGACACCAGGATACTTGGTGACTTCTGGTGATCTCTTGGCGACCGTGACAGGACGGTGCTCGCGGGCGTACGCGCGTGTGTGTGTACGCGGCCCGCCTTCGGGCGGCGAGCGTTCGGTTCTACCGACTGTTTCGTGTCACACCGAGCGGGAGTGTTCGTCTGAGAGAGAGAGAGAGAGAGAGAGTAAAGACGAGAACGCGAGGTAGAGTCTCGCGAAGTTGCTTCAGCGAGACGAGAAAGTCGCGTCTTGAAAAATTCCGCTGGTGCGATTCGGCGTGGGTGAAGAGCCCGCGTCTATAACCAGCCCCAACCTACGCAACCGAGAGAGGTTCCTCGGTTTAATTCGAAATTCTTATTCATTTGTCTAGAAGACAGAGACAGAAGAAAAAAAAGAAAGGAAAAGGGAGAAAGAGTCCGTCGAATTCCCAAGTTCCGGACGAGCTTGCGAACAGCGAGCTAGTTGGAGAGGGACAGTGAGCCACGTCGAACCCCGCTGAAGAGGACGGCGTGAGAAAGAGAGCGAGCATAGGAGCCAAGGTGCGCGGGTGATCCGCCCAACGAAGAGGCCGAGCGGGGCAACCGTCGCGGATCACGGACACAAGCGGTTGGCTGCCGGGACCAAGGTTCCCTTTTGGTGTGGAGGACGAGACGCAGAGAGAGGCTGATTCCCGACAAATTCGAGGGGGCCGCTCATCTAAACCAACCAACCAACCTACCGCTGTGACTCCTGCTCCTATGCGCTCATCATTGATCGGCGGCCACTAGGGAGGCGAGGAAATTCCCAGACGGAGGAGCCTCCACCGCCGAGGGTGAAGCGTTGACGTTGCGGACAACCGACGCACCCAAGTAAGATTCAGAATAATCGCTCACTCAGCGATCGCGCGCATTTGTGATTGGGATTGTGTCATCTGACCACAGACTTAGCGTCGCGTTACATCGGAGGCGCGCATGGCCTAAAAGCCCACGCTCTCGGAGAGAGCGCGCGTCTGATTGAGAGACACAGAGCAGCGACGTGTTCCTCTAGTAGGGAACTTCCGCGAGTGTTTTCATCGTCTGAGATACTGAGCGAGCGCAAAAAAAAAAATAATCTATACTGGTTTCGCTAATTGACTGAGTTGATTCAGCGCCGAGAAAAATTATTTCTGACCGCTTTCGCCGTTACACTGAACTTAGCTTAGCGGTTAACAGAGTCAAATTTTGCGCGAGGAAAATTATTCGTTACCGGTGTCGCGAGTAACCGTGTTTCAATTTCGAGTGAGTTCGATACCGGCCCCACATCTGACCGAGGTTGGATGTCGAGCGGCCAATATATTCGTCCGGGTCGAATTTAATTGAGTAAAATTTGCGAGCGGGACCCCGGTCTCTTCACCGCTCCGAGTAAGGAGCCGACTCTATTTTGTCGTGAGATAAATATAGATCGCGTGGGTCGTCGCTCGTTCAGGGGTCGCTCGCCCAGAGAGAAGGGGACGAGCGCAGAAGAGGATCCAGCTACCGACTCGCCGAACGGGTCTGGGTCGATTTAGCGGATCTTAACTCGGGAACGAAATACGAGATCGGGCCGACAATTTCCGGTACGCGGTACAGGGATAGAGATTCCTGAAAGAGTAGACATATCGCGGCTGTAGAGGAAACAAGAAGGAATCGAGCGAGATCTCAGTTCCTGACGATTTCTCGAGTTAGCGAGGGAGAGATACGAGCTGGAGTGAGAGCGGTGGTTTCGCGATCCGTCCGTCGGGCTGTGAGAGACGATTATAGCGAGGTTACGGGGGTAGCGCCCGAGCGAAGGGCTGGCGTCGGCACTCTTGAGAGCGGCCGACAGATTTCTTTTTCTTATTGTTCGGCCACCGTGGACACGCCGTCGCATATTTCGATTCTCACGTCCCCAATCGCACGTTGGCGCGGTCTCACACATTTCTCTGGTACAAATATATATTCACCGAGATAGGTGAGAACCGCGCGCGATCGACGCGCAGGCTTGCGAAGAGCGCGTTTTTCTTTCCCCTCGCGGTGTCTAACCGAACCTACCTTCCCATCCCTCGGGTTTCTCTCTCTTCGTCTTCCTCGAGCGCGCGCGCGGTACCTGGACTCGAAGGAAAATCGTGTTCGTGGCGATCTCTCACCTATTCGTAGAGTGAGATTAGGTTTCGGACGGAGAGAGATTGAGACGGAATACGGTGTCGCGTCGTATCGGGATGCAGCCGGTGGGTACCGGTGAATTAAGCGCGGAGGAAACTCCGCCGGTCCAGGGGCTCTTCGGGAGTTCGGGTCGCGTACTGAGGACTCCACCCCCTGGCCCCAACCCGCCGACGATGGAGTCGCACACGCGATCGGGTAGAGTCTTTCGGCCCATCGAGCGCGAGATGGTTTCGACGGCGCGCGAGGCCGTGGACGGTGAATCCGGTGCGATCAGCGAGGCCTCGACTAGCCTCGTCGCGAGGCGGAGATCCGTGTCGGTCGACCGGGACGGTGCCACCGAGAGTCGCGATCGTCGGTCGGGAGAGGGAGAAGACGTAAACGCGCGTGCAGCAGCGATGGACGAAGCGAGATCTCTTCCGACGCCCCCGCCTGTACAGACGACGACGACCAGGATTATTCATCACCGCTCCGGCGGGTCTCTCGACCTCTTGGCGGGAATAAAGTTCTCCGGGATGGAAGACAGAACACATCCGATGGTGATGCTGGACAGATTCGAGAGAATCACCCGCCACGAGGGATTCGACAACGACGAGACTCTCTATCACTTCGGCAACTGTCTCACCGGGGATGCCGCCGCGTGGTGGGCCATCTCCGCTCACGAGCGGTGGCCCGTCGCGAGGGAAGCGTTCAGACGCAAATATTGGGGGCCGACCAGGCAGCATATGCTCTGCCAGAACATCTACCTGGGCCGATACGCGCCCAAGGAGCACGGTTCCATGGCGTGCTACGTGCAGAAGACGTACATGGAGTCTAGACTAACCGACCATCCCCTGCCGGAGAGAGACTTCGTCAGGGCGATCGCCGCTCACTTCGACTCTACTGTCGAGAGCGAAATTAAAAAGTTCAAAACGAGCAGTGTCGCCGACCTCGTCGAGCTACTCGACGAAATGGATCTCGCCGAATTGACCGCCTCGCAGAGAATGAGAGCTCGGAGAGACTTCTTCGAGGCACAGGCTGTTTCCTTCAGGGAACCGGAAAAAGAGACCATCCCACCGAGGGAACCACGCCGATATCCGTTCTTCTCGCCGCGACAGAGTCAAAGGCCCAGGTACGCGTTCCCTCGCGCCAGGTCTCCCATTCCGAACAGGTACGACCGGTACACCGGACCGCCCCCGCAGAGGAGATACGAGCCAACTTGGTCGAGGGACGAACATAGGACTAGAGATTCATCGAGGGATGATCGAACTTCCGAATGGACGCAGCCTCGCCCGCACTCTTCGCCACCTTCTCCGCGCAAGAGAGTGTCTTACGAGTCATCGAGAAGCACAACAACCAACAGAGATTCTCGCGAAGAGAGAGACGGATCGCTCGGGAGAGCGACCTCTCCGGGAACGTCGCGCGCGGGAGGAAGAGACGGATCGAGGGGAGGTAGGCGACGGCGGGTGAGCGGCAGGCCGATATCGGCCCTGGGGGCAGTCACGAAATCAACGACCCGTCGGAGGTGCCTCGCGCCGGAAGAGCACTCCATTTCTATGGAGTGGACCGCGGAAGAGCGGCCATCCTGGCGGCTCGACATCGCGCGGGAGTCGAGCCTTTGGCCGGTGGTGGCCCTGCTGGACACTGGGGCGGCCGTCTCGGTGGTACCCGAGAGCATCCTCCTAGAGTTCGAGCATTTCCTCGCTAGGAGGGCCGATCCCGCGCCCCCATCACTGACCACACCTCCGCGAAGCGGAACCGCGTACGGGGAAGCGACCGAGTCCGAGGCCGAGTCTCGCATCGGGTCGAATCCAAGATCGGGATATTTTCCCAGAGTGCGAATCCAACGCGTGGACATCACGGGGCCGTTCGACAAGAGGATCGCGACGAGCAAGGAAAAGGTCTTGCTCAAACTGAGAACGCGGTCGGACGCGGGGGTCGCGATAGAATTCGATCACTCCTTCTTCGTGGTCAAGGCGTCCATGCCCTTCGTTATCGTTGGCATGGATTTCCTAAAGACTTTTTCCGCGAGTGTCGCTTTCGAGGGGGATCTCGGAGTCAAACTAACGATACGATCCTGCTCGGTCATTGAGGAAAAGCCCCTCTTCGGCGGGGAGGGTGCTCGCGCGAATACCGCGGCGGCTGTAGCGTCGTCCGCGACGAGACGCACTCACGCGGACGGCCGCCGCGACGCGAGGCTCTCGAAGCAGGTGGTGACAGACTCGAGAGACGCGGGTCCGGGAGCGTGGAACAGAGCTCGGGACCGATTGAACAAATTGCTGCGTCGCTACGAGTCGCTGCTCGACGGATCCCTCGGCCTGATACGCGGATACAAGCACGTGATCGAAGTGAGGGAAGAGGGCAAACCGGCGAAAAAGCCGGCCAAATTTCCGATTCCCCACAAATACCTCGACGAAGCGAGGGCTTACGTGAGAAGAATGGAGGAACTCGGGGTCGTGGCCAAGGTCTCCACGGAGTACATAAATTCGCTGGTGGTGGTGGAGAAGCCCGACGGCAGCGGTATCAGAGTCTGCCTCGACGCTCGGGCTATAAACCAACTTACCAAAGCGGACCACGCCCAGCCCCCGTCGATCGACGAGATCCTCGCCCGTGTGGGTAGCAAGAGAATTTACAGCAAGTTGGACGTCAGCCGGGCCTACTGGCAGGTCGAGATGCATCCGGAATCGGTAAAATACACGGGCTTCCTGTTCGACGGTCAGACCTACGCCTTCAAGCGAATGCCCTTCGGTCTGAAAACCGCCGGAGCCTCGTTCACCAGAGCGCTGGAGCGCGCTCTCGCCTGTGTGCCGCATCTCAGAGGTAACCTTTTGATTTATCTCGACGATTTACTCCTATGCAGCGACACGCCGGACCAACACGTGTCGCATCTGAGGGACCTCTTCGAGGCTCTCTCGAACACCGGAGTGAAATTAAACGGCGACAAGTGCCGATTTTTGTCCTCGAGAATCACGTTCCTCGGACACGATCTCTCGACCGTTCAAATCGAGATGACCGAGGAAACGAAGCGAGCGATTCTCGCTTTTCCCAGGCCCTCCTCCAAAAGGCTGCTACAGGCGTTCCTCGGGCTGACGAACTGGGACAGAAGATTCGTCCCTCGTCTAACCGAACTGACTCGTCCCTTGGAGCTCGCGCTCGCCAAAGGATGCAAATTCCGCTGGAATTGGGACTTGGAGCGAGCCTTTCTCGCTACCAAGGAAGCTTTCTCTCAAGCCGACAGACTCTTCCTCATCGATCCGAAGCTTCCCTTCGGTTTGGAAACAGACGCGTCCAACGTGGGGATAGGCGCCAGACTCTTTCAATATTCGTTCGGACCGAAGGGGCGAGACTCCGCGGAAACGCCGCGCAGCGAGGAATACGGCGAGTACACGATCGCCTACGTGAGCAGATCGCTCAAGGACGCCGAGAAAAACTACCCCACGACCGAACTGGAAACGCTCGCGCTGGTGTGGGCTCTAAAAAAATTTTATACTGTTTTGTACGGAAGAAGCGTCAGGGTAAGAACGGATCATCGCGCGCTCACTTTCCTCTCAACGTGCGCGATACACAGTCGCAGAATCGCACGATGGATGGACACCTTGTCGGGTTTCGACCTGGAGATCCGCTACCTCCCCGGGCGCGTCAACGTCGTCGCGGACGCGCTGAGTCGCTATCCCGTCAGAGAGCCGGCGGAAACCGAGAAGCGCGATCCGGACAGCGAAGGCTACCGGAACAACCGAGCGACGCGAGACGAAGAGGGGACATTTGCCCCGGTGGGCGCCCTGGGAGCGGATCCGCGAGAGGAGAACGATCCAACGGAATGGATCGTCTGGATCAGAGGAGCCCAGGAGGCCTCCGAAGATCTGCGCGATAAGCGCAGGCTGCATCCGGAGAGATACACTTGGCGGTACGGCCTCGTGAGACGTCGCGTCGGTAGAGACGCGGACAGAATCGTCGTTCCGAGGGAACACGCGTGGAACTTGATCGCCAAGATTCACAGATATCTCGTTCATTTCGGTACGGACAAGGTCGCGCACTTTGCGGAGTCCCTGTTCGACATCGCTTCTCTAAACAAACTAACCCGCGATGTGGTCGCGTCGTGCCCCACATGCATCGCTACCAAATGGTACACGCGGCCCACGGTGGGCGTCGAATACTTCGACATGCCGAGGGAGATAGGTCTGCGAGTGTCCATCGACCTATTCGGACCGCTGCCGCGTTCGCCCGAGGGATTCGTATACGTTCTCGTGGTGATGGACGTCTTCTCAAAATTCACCGCGTTGTATCCCATCAGGGATCAAAAGGCGGAAACGATAATCGAGGAGTTGCAGGATCACTATTTTCGCAGACGAGGACTCGTTCCGCGGGTGCTCCTCACCGACTGCGGAGGGCAGTTCAAAACGCAACGCTGGCGCGATTTCGCGCGCCGCAATAATTGCGAGTGCAAACGAACAGCTCCGTACAACCCGCAGGCGAATCCGGTCGAGAGGGTGATGCGGGAGATCGGGAGAGCGCTCAGAGCGTATTCCACGGATCGGAGGCAAGCCGAGTGGTCCGGAGCGATTCCTCGCATCGAGGCGGTCTTGAATCTTACGACCCACGCCTCCACCGGACTCGCGCCGATCTCGCTGGAGCGCGATTCATCGTGGTACGACTCGAGGCATATCAGGGAGACGGGCAGGATCAACCTGAGGATGCTGCCGGAAGAGCTGCTCCCGCGCGGAGGTCTCCCGGAGGCGGACTACAGCGAGGAGAGCAGACGGTCGCGCGTGGAGTACGCGACGTTGCATCTAGCGCGATCGGCCAGAAAGCGCAAAGCGCAAGCTGACAGGAGGCTCACAGCACCGGTCTACAGAATCGGGACCCTCGTGTGGCGAAGAGTGTACAGATTGAGTTCCGCCGATCGCGGGACCACCAGGAAGCTGCATCCCTTGTACGAGGGACCGCTCAGGATAACGGACATTCCCAACGAAAACGTCTACTCCTTGCAATGGGTGGACGGCGGAGAATCGGCTGGGATAGCAAACTCCCGTCGACTCAGGCCTCACCGAGAGGCGTTATTGCGCGACTGTCGCGATATCGAGGCGGGGGCGGAGGAGGTGTCCGACGAGGAGCGAGAAGCTTCTCGGGACCGAGCGGACGAACCGGAAGCAGCCGCGACGCGGGAACCCGCCGCGATGGACGAGCCGGCCGATTCGTCGGGTCCGTCGGCGCACTACGACGTTCTCTTTTCGAGCGATCCGAGTTTCGCGGAGGAGCGTCCGAGAGACGAACCGGAGGGCAGCGTGGAAACCAAGCGACAGTGCGAAGAAGAAGAAAATTGCGGGAAGATTTGGAAAGGGGAGGAAACTTCTAAACCAAACTACCCGCTCGCCTCTCCGAAGACACAAGGAACGGCATCGCAGGAGAATGAGGATTTTGGGCGCACCCGCGCGAGGATTCTGGACACCTCGCGTTTCCGCGTTCGCGATCCTCTCTATCCTCGCGAGAATGTCGCTTCCATCGGAATCGGAGCGCACAAACCTGAGGCTGGTTCATCTTCCGAGTTCGTTTCTTCCACCTTGACTGCGGCGGGGGCGCAGAGGAAGAAGAAGAAGAGATCGGGCCGACGATCCAAGCGTGAGGAGAAGCCAGGAGCGTCGCGCGAACTAACCCACCCTTCCTCTCCTTCTCGAGTTTCCGGACGGCGCATAGGTGAGAGCGCGAATGACGCGCCGGTCGCTCGAGTCCCCCACTGCAGCCCTGCACTGCGCATCGACTGGCAGCTCGTTGCGTTAATTTCGCAGACTCTCGAAGAGTGCCAGCGAACCGCCGCTTCGGTCACGGGCCAACCGCCCGTGAACAGCGGGGGCCGAGATCCGAGTTTCTCCGGAAACATCCTCGGCGTGGGCGCTTTTCACGCGGAGGTCTCCCGCGTGAGGGGAAGTCGCGACTCAACGGACAACCAAGACACCAACGGCTGGGGCGTCGAACCGGAACTGGAAGAGGCGGTGGACGTCGGCCTCGAGGACAGCGAGGATTCGATGACGGAGGACGAAGATCGTTCGTCCCTCCTCGACTCGATTTCGAGCGGGGACACCGACGAGGGTCGATTCAGCGGAGAGTCGCCGAGATGGAGCTCCGGCTCCTCCGCCTCGAACGAGAGGGGTCGAGTTAAACTCCGCAACGGCGTCGTTTACCGGAAAAATCGGTTCGATCTCGAGCCGCTAGACTGCGACGAGTGGCTCTCGAGCTCGAGACCGAGCGCCCGATGGAGAAGAGCGCACCGCGACAGCCTGACAACAGACAACTGGTTTCTCACTCTCGACCCGGAGCTTCCGGACGATCTCGACGACGAGGTTCGATGCCGTCGCCGTCGTCGAGAGCTGATCGAGGAAACTTGCAAATTCTTCTCAGACTCCGTCCCCTCTCTCGCGGATTCAACGACGAATCCAACGCGCGTCGCGGATTCCTCCGTCCCGTTCTCCACGAGCGTATCTCTGAAAAAACGTCTTTCCATCCCTAAGTCTCGATCCGAGGAGGGAACCGGGATGGCGTCCGACAAAGGAACGGGAGCAACCGGAGAGGGCAACGGGGGGCGGTCGAGCCGGAGATCCCGATCGAGGTCGAGAACGAGAAGCGCGTCTCTGAGAGACCTCGAGAGAATAACGAATGAAGCCAGAGAGGAGAGAGATCTCGTTCGTCGTCAGGAGTCAGAACTAAGGGAAACATTGCGCTCGAATCTACGGAGAATCGAGAGAGAAACTGAGAGAAAAAAGCGGCAACTGGAAGCGATGAGGAAACTGATCGCACTGACCCAGGAATGCGTAGGCGAACCCCCACTTTCTCGGGGGACCTCGAGCGCCGGACGCACCGGAGGAAAAGCAACGGACGAGCGACTTGACGCTACGTACACGATCCGCGACGGTAAGAAACCGCCGACGGATCGTTCGAACAGAGGTGGATCGCCCCAACCGTCGACCAGCGGAAGACCGGCCACCGGGTTGTTTTTCACCAGTGAGCAAGGTGAAGAAGAGCGGCGAACCGTACATAGACATCAAAACGATTCCTCGACCGAGAAACAGGGGGGGTCAGTACAGGACCTGGACTCCCAGGGAATTGGAAAGGTACAAGTTATCCAAAAGAAAGAGAATCCACATGCTGGTGGATTCCTCGGACGAAGAGATCGAAACCGAAGCAAATTCGAAAGTTCGCGAGGAGAAGAAGAAGAAAACGAGCGTCGAACCGGCGGTAGCGGATGCGACGACTACCGAAGCACCGAGGTCTTCGGCCGTCGAGCCGAAAACGGAAAAACGGGAGGCCAGCCCAGAGGTGAAGCCGGATTCATCCTCCAAAGTCGGCAAGGGAGCGTCAGCCAGACTAAAATTCAAAAGCGCCGCCAAGAGGACGAAGAAATCCTCCGACTCGACTTCGACGGGCGCCCCGACTCGAACGCTCATCGGGGAGCGGTCTTCTTCATCCGCGACACCGGGACCCGCTGCCGCTACCAGGGGTGAGTCGACGAGCGGACTAGAGGTAACCAAACCCGTTCCCTTCGTCTCGATCACCCTTACGCCGGTTTCATCTTCGCGTCGCTTCATCACGGATACGGGGGCGATCGTCGACGTTCCAGTCGACGCCGACGAGGAGTCGGCGAAATCCAGCGACTCGGTCAGAGTTCTAGTCGACGAATCGATCGTCGTAGGTCGCGAAGACGCTCGAGCGAGCGAAGTCGACCCCGACGTCGAAGCAGGCTTTCCCTCGACTCAGGGAACGAGCGGGGGCATGGTGCAGCCGCCCTGGTTGCAAGAAAAGCAGCAGCGCGAGTGAGTAATCGTCTTTCGTCCGATTGAACGCGCGTCTTGGGAGGATGACAAGTGTCTTTCCGTTGTACACATATATCATACGCGTAGATTTATTTTCATAACGGTTTCGTTTAATTACAGTGTGCTTAAAAATATTTTAAAAAGAAAAAAAAAGAAACAAAAAGAAAAAAGAAAAAGAAAAAATATATATATATAAGGAGAGAAAATTGGAGAAGGAACAGAAAAAGATTAAGTTTTGAACTGTTAGTTATAATTTGTTGATCGTTTCAATGTCATTCAGATATAGGGGAAAAAGGAGAGAAAATGTAGATTCACGCGTCCACGCGCAGAGTGAATTTCTCCCTCGTTGAGAAGAGGGACAGACGTCGACCGCGTTATTAATCTTACAATTTTCGCATATTGTTTCTTTTCGCGTTCAGTTTCGCATTTTTGATTTGCCTCTTTTTGTACAAACGCGCGAAGCGTTTAAGAGAGCAGCGCCGCGTTAGCAGCGGTTGGCAAGGATAACGTTGAGATTGTTGGCGCGGAGCGGTAGCTCGTCGTGGGGTGGCACAGTGCGGCGCATTGCCAATTTACTCCGATGATGAGCCCATGTTCGGAGGAGTCTTGCCTAGCCTAACACCACCTTCCTACCCGACCCTGTATACGTCTAACACTACCTTCCTTCCCACCTACCACCTTCCTTCTCCGATGATGAGCGAAAGTTCTGAGGGGCCCAGCCTCGTGCTAAATGCCTCGCAACAGATGCCTCGCGATAGATGCCTCGCAATATATGCCTCGCAATATCTATTTGCATTCTCAAGGCCGTTTGCCTGGCTGTATCTTTCTCCTCTTCTCCCTGAGTTACCCTCTCGCATCAGCGCATCTCTTTATATGCGTACAGACATCCTCCTAACACTACTCTCCCGCCTACCCGGCCATTTTCCACTTGCCATGCACTCCCTTCTACCCGCCTCCGGTCTGCTAACCGCTCGCCATTTTGAGCGAGCGAGCTGCCTAGAGCATGTTTCCGTGCCGGCCTCGTTGCCGTTCCCACGGCGCGCCAAGTGCGAGCGCGCACGGTGAAAGGGAGAAGCCTCTTGAGATTGAGGTGGCGCGTCGGACTGACGGCCGGTGGAGAAGCGGGAAGAAATTCGACCATACCGGGGTTTTCAGCCCGGTACCATATCGCATCGCGTATGGTCTGGTGCTTCGCCATAGCTGGTCGAGTATGGTCGACGCGGTTTAGTCTCGATATGGTGCATTTCCTTGTACTCGGCGTTCCCAAGTCGATCGTTCTCGTTTCCTCAGACTGGAGCGAACGCGCGGAATTGTTCAGCGCGCGTTCCTATTGGCGAACTCGCGTGCGCGCGTTTTGCCGTACGGGTGTGTACGCGGGTGTAGGCGCGGGTGGGAGAGGGCAGAGGGAAGGGTGACGACCGCGAGGACAAAAACACGCGAGGTTCCTACGACGGCAAATTGTCACGCGAGGACAAAGGATTGCGCAACGGAAAGCCGTGAAAAAAGTGGTCGTCCGAGAGGGAGGTGAGAAAAACAGGGAGACAACGGGGGGAACTCGCGCGATCTCGCGTGAGAGCAGAGCATTGTTGCGAGAAGCGGCTCGAGAGACGGACGCGAGCGAGCACTAGCGAGCGAGCACTAGCGAGCGGGAAGCCTCGAGGCAGACAAAGACAAGGAGCTACGGAGCTGTTGAGAGCGCTCATCCAGAGGAGACTAGGACAGAGTGAGTCTTTGCTAAACCCACCTACCCTCCTATTCACACAGCGCTGCGGAGAGCATCGTCCAGAGACGGCGAAGCTGTTTCTTCGGATCATTGCCCGACTGTGAGTCTAGTCGCGGGATTCCCGGAGTTTTCCTCTGTTCTCCGTGACGGAAGAAAAACAGGCGGGCAGACTCCAGTCACCGGCATCTACTCGGAGTTTCCCTGTTCTCCGACACTGACACTTTCTGAGATAATCAAAAATAGGGTGGCGACCGACAGGAAAGGGTGCCGAGGGGGCAAAGCTGAAGACGAAGCGGTTAGAGGGATCAGGCGCACGGTCGGGACAGCGAGCTACCATCGCTTCGTCCCACGTCGGATCCGAACATCGCAGATCCGGGTCCGGTCACACACACTATTTGCCGATACACCCTCCGAACTAACTAAACTAACCCTTCCTCTTCTTCCTCCTCGTTCATCCTCGAGAGGGTTGGGCTCCGCGGCGTCGACGGAGCGCGAGGGAGTCGGATCCTTCTCCGTCTGGCAGTGGATTCAGGCCCAACCGACTCTCGAAACTCCTCTCCGTCCGATCCCGAGGTTCCACCGGATCGAGGCGACGGAGACGGACACCAGGATACTTGGTGACTTCTGGTGATCTCTTGGCGACCGTGACAGGACGGTGCTCGCGGGCGTACGCGCGTGTGTGTGTACGCGGCCCCGCCTTCGGGCGGCGAGCGTTCGGTTCTACCGACTGTTTCGTGTCACACCGAGCGGGAGTGTTCGTCTGAGAGAGAGAGAGAGAGAGAGAGTAAAGACGAGAACGCGAGGTAGAGTCTCGCGAAGTTGCTTCAGCGAGACGAGAAAGTCGCGTCTTGAAAAATTCCGCTGGTGCGATTCGGCGTGGGTGAAGAGCCCGCGTCTATAACCAGCCCCAACCTACGCAACCGAGAGAGGTTCCTCGGTTTAATTCGAAATTCTTATTCATTTGTCTAGAAGACAGAGACAGAAGAAAAAAAAGAAAGGAAAAGGGAGAAAGAGTCCGTCGAATTCCCAAGTTCCGGACGAGCTTGCGAACAGCGAGCTAGTTGGAGAGGGACAGTGAGCCACGTCGAACCCCGCTGAAGAGGACGGCGTGAGAAAGAGAGCGAGCATAGGAGCCAAGGTGCGCGGGTGATCCGCCCAACGAAGAGGCCGAGCGGGGCAACCGTCGCGGATCACGGACACAAGCGGTTGGCTGCCGGGACCAAGGTTCCCTTTTGGTGTGGAGGACGAGACGCAGAGAGAGGCTGATTCCCGACAAATTCGAGGGGGCCGCTCATCTAAACCAACCAACCAACCTACCGCTGTGACTCCTGCTCCTATGCGCTCATCATTGATCGGCGGCCACTAGGGAGGCGAGGAAATTCCCAGACGGAGGAGCCTCCACCGCCGAGGGTGAAGCGTTGACGTTGCGGACAACCGACGCACCCAAGTAAGATTCAGAATAATCGCTCACTCAGCGATCGCGCGCATTTGTGATTGGGATTGTGTCATCTGACCACAGACTTAGCGTCGCGTTACATCGGAGGCGCGCATGGCCTAAAAGCCCACGCTCTCGGAGAGAGCGCGCGTCTGATTGAGAGACACAGAGCAGCGACGTGTTCCTCTAGTAGGGAACTTCCGCGAGTGTTTTCATCGTCTGAGATACTGAGCGAGCGCAAAAAAAAAAATAATCTATACTGGTTTCGCTAATTGACTGAGTTGATTCAGCGCCGAGAAAAATTATTTCTGACCGCTTTCGCCGTTACACTGAACTTAGCTTAGCGGTTAACAGAGTCAAATTTTGCGCGAGGAAAATTATTCGTTACCGGTGTCGCGAGTAACCGTGTTTCAATTTCGAGTGAGTTCGATACCGGCCCCACATCTGACCGAGGTTGGATGTCGAGCGGCCAATATATTCGTCCGGGTCGAATTTAATTGAGTAAAATTTGCGAGCGGGACCCCGGTCTCTTCACCGCTCCGAGTAAGGAGCCGACTCTATTTTGTCGTGAGATAAATATAGATCGCGTGGGTCGTCGCTCGTTCAGGGGTCGCTCGCCCAGAGAGAAGGGACGAGCGCAGAAGAGGATCCAGCTACCGACTCGCCGAACGGGTCTGGGTCGATTTAGCGGATCTTAACTCGGGAACGAAATACGAGATCGGGCCGACAATTTCCGGTACGCGGTACAGGATAGAGATTCCTGAAAGAGTAGACATATCGCGGCTGTAGAGGAAACAAGAAGGAATCGAGCGAGATCTCAGTTCCTGACGATTTCTCGAGTTAGCGAGGGAGAGATACGAGCTGGAGTGAGAGCGGTGGTTTCGCGATCCGTCCGTCGGGCTGTGAGAGACGATTATAGCGAGGTTACGGGGGTAGCGCCCGAGCGAAGGGCTGGCGTCGGCACTCTTGAGAGCGGCCGACAGATTTCTTTTTCTTATTGTTCGGCCACCGTGGACACGCCGTCGCATATTTCGATTCTCACGTCCCCAATCGCACGTTGGCGCGGTCTCACACATTTCTCTGGTACAAATATATATTCACCGAGATAGGTGAGAACCGCGCGCGATCGACGCGCAGGCTTGCGAAGAGCGCGTTTTTCTTTCCCCTCGCGGTGTCTAACCGAACCTACCTTCCCATCCCTCGGGGTTTCTCTCTCTTCGTCTTCCTCGAGCGCGCGCGCGGTACCTGGACTCGAAGGAAAATCGTGTTCGTGGCGATCTCTCACCTATTCGTAGAGTGAGATTAGGTTCGGACGGAGAGAGATTGAGACGGAATACGGTGTCGCGTCGTATCGGGATGCAGCCGGTGGGTACCGGTGAATTAAGCGCGGAGGAAACTCCGCCGGTCCAGGGGCTCTTCGGGAGTTCGGGTCGCGTACTGAGGACTCCACCCCCTGGCCCCAACCCGCCGACGATGGAGTCGCACACGCGATCGGGTAGAGTCTTTCGGCCCATCGAGCGCGAGATGGTTTCGACGGCGCGCGAGGCCGTGGACGGTGAATCCGGTGCGATCAGCGAGGCCTCGACTAGCCTCGTCGCGAGGCGGAGATCCGTGTCGGTCGACCGGGACGGTGCCACCGAGAGTCGCGATCGTCGGTCGGGAGAGGGAGAAGACGTAAACGCGCGTGCAGCAGCGATGGACGAAGCGAGATCTCTTCCGACGCCCCCGCCTGTACAGACGACGACGACCAGGATTATTCATCACCGCTCCGGCGGGTCTCTCGACCTCTTGGCGGGAATAAAGTTCTCCGGGATGGAAGACAGAACACATCCGATGGTGATGCTGGACAGATTCGAGAGAATCACCCGCCACGAGGGATTCGACAACGACGAGACTCTCTATCACTTCGCAACTGTCTCACCGGGGATGCCGCCGCGTGGTGGGCCATCTCCGCTCACGAGCGGTGGCCCGTCGCGAGGGAAGCGTTCAGACGCAAATATTGGGGGCCGACCAGGCAGCATATGCTCTGCCAGAACATCTACCTGGGCCGATACGCGCCCAAGGAGCACGGTTCCATGGCGTGCTACGTGCAGAAGACGTACATGGAGTCTAGACTAACCGACCATCCCCTGCCGGAGAGAGACTTCGTCAGGGCGATCGCCGCTCACTTCGACTCTACTGTCGAGAGCGAAATTAAAAAGTTCAAAACGAGCAGTGTCGCCGACCTCGTCGAGCTACTCGACGAAATGGATCTCGCCGAATTGACCGCCTCGCAGAAATGAGAGCTCGGAGAGACTTCTTCGAGGCACAGGCTGTTTCCTTCAGGGAACCGGAAAAAGAGACCATCCCACCGAGGGAACCACGCCGATATCCGTTCTTCTCGCCGCGACAGAGTCAAAGGCCCAGGTACGCGTTCCCTCGCGCCAGGTCTCCCATTCCGAACAGGTACGACCGGTACACCGGACCGCCCCCGCAGAGGAGATACGAGCCAACTTGGTCGAGGGACGAACATAGGACTAGAGATTCATCGAGGGATGATCGAACTTCCGAATGGACGCAGCCTCGCCCGCACTCTTCGCCACCTTCTCCGCGCAAGAGAGTGTCTTACGAGTCATCGAGAAGCACAACAACCAACAGAGATTCTCGCGAAGAGAGAGACGGATCGCTCGGGAGAGCGACCTCTCCGGGAACGTCGCGCGCGGGAGGAAGAGACGGATCGAGGGGAGGTAGGCGACGGCGGGTGAGCGGCAGGCCGATATCGGCCCTGGGGGCAGTCACGAAATCAACGACCCGTCGGAGGTGCCTCGCGCCGGAAGAGCACTCCATTTCTATGGAGTGGACCGCGGAAGAGCGGCCATCCTGGCGGCTCGACATCGCGCGGGAGTCGAGCCTTTGGCCGGTGGTGGCCCTGCTGGACACTGGGGCGGCCGTCTCGGTGGTACCCGAGAGCATCCTCCTAGAGTTCGAGCATTTCCTCGCTAGGAGGGCCGATCCCGCGCCCCCATCACTGACCACACCTCCGCGAAGCGGAACCGCGTACGGGGAAGCGACCGAGTCCGAGGCCGAGTCTCGCATCGGGTCGAATCCAAGATCGGGATATTTTCCCAGAGTGCGAATCCAACGCGTGGACATCACGGGGCCGTTCGACAAGAGGATCGCGACGAGCAAGGAAAAGGTCTTGCTCAAACTGAGAACGCGGTCGGACGCGGGGGTCGCGATAGAATTCGATCACTCCTTCTTCGTGGTCAAGGCGTCCATGCCCTTCGTTATCGTTGGCATGGATTTCCTAAGACTTTTTCCGCGAGTGTCGCTTTCGAGGGGATCTCGGAGTCAAACTAACGATACGATCCTGCTCGGTCATTGAGGAAAAGCCCCTCTTCGGCGGGGAGGGTGCTCGCGCGAATACCGCGGCGGCTGTAGCGTCGTCCGCGACGAGACGCACTCACGCGGACGGCCGCCGCGACGCGAGGCTCTCGAAGCAGGTGGTGACAGACTCGAGAGACGCGGGTCCGGGAGCGTGGAACAGAGCTCGGGACCGATTGAACAAATTGCTGCGTCGCTACGAGTCGCTGCTCGACGGATCCCTCGGCCTGATACGCGGATACAAGCACGTGATCGAAGTGAGGGAAGAGGGCAAACCGGCGAAAAAGCCGGCCAAATTTCCGATTCCCCACAAATACCTCGACGAAGCGAGGGCTTACGTGAGAAGAATGGAGGAACTCGGGGGTCGTGGCCAAGGTCTCCACGGAGTACATAAATTCGCTGGTGGTGGTGGAGAAGCCCGACGGCAGCGGTATCAGAGTCTGCCTCGACGCTCGGGCTATAAACCAACTTACCAAAGCGGACCACGCCCAGCCCCCGTCGATCGACGAGATCCTCGCCCGTGTGGGTAGCAAGAGAATTTACAGCAAGTTGGACGTCAGCCGGGCCTACTGGCAGGTCGAGATGCATCCGGAATCGGTAAAATACACGGGCTTCCTGTTCGACGGTCAGACCTACGCCTTCAAGCGAATGCCCTTCGGTCTGAAAACCGCCGGAGCCTCGTTCACCAGAGCGCTGGAGCGCGCTCTCGCCTGTGTGCCGCATCTCAGAGGTAACCTTTTGATTTATCTCGACGATTTACTCCTATGCAGCGACACGCCGGACCAACACGTGTCGCATCTGAGGGACCTCTTCGAGGCTCTCTCGAACACCGGAGTGAAATTAAACGGCGACAAGTGCCGATTTTTGTCCTCGAGAATCACGTTCCTCGGACACGATCTCTCGACCGTTCAAATCGAGATGACCGAGGAAACGAAGCGAGCGATTCTCGCTTTTCCCAGGCCCTCCTCCAAAAGGCTGCTACAGGCGTTCCTCGGCTGACGAACTGGGACAGAAGATTCGTCCCTCGTCTAACCGAACTGACTCGTCCCTTGGAGCTCGCGCTCGCCAAAGGATGCAAATTCCGCTGGAATTGGGACTTGGAGCGAGCCTTTCTCGCTACCAAGGAAGCTTTCTCTCAAGCCGACAGACTCTTCCTCATCGATCCGAAGCTTCCCTTCGGTTTGGAAACAGACGCGTCCAACGTGGGGATAGGCGCCAGACTCTTTCAATATTCGTTCGGACCGAAGGGGCGAGACTCCGCGGAAACGCCGCGCAGCGAGGAATACGGCGAGTACACGATCGCCTACGTGAGCAGATCGCTCAAGGACGCCGAGAAAAACTACCCCACGACCGAACTGGAAACGCTCGCGCTGGTGTGGGCTCTAAAAAAATTTTATACTGTTTTGTACGGAAGAAGCGTCAGGGTAAGAACGGATCATCGCGCGCTCACTTTCCTCTCAACGTGCGCGATACACAGTCGCAGAATCGCACGATGGATGGACACCTTGTCGGGTTTCGACCTGGAGATCCGCTACCTCCCCGGGCGCGTCAACGTCGTCGCGGACGCGCTGAGTCGCTATCCCGTCAGAGAGCCGGCGGAAACCGAGAAGCGCGATCCGGACAGCGAAGGCTACCGGAACAACCGAGCGACGCGAGACGAAGAGGGGACATTTGCCCCGGTGGGCGCCCTGGGAGCGGATCCGCGAGAGGAGAACGATCCAACGGAATGGATCGTCTGGATCAGAGGAGCCCAGGAGGCCTCCGAAGATCTGCGCGATAAGCGCAGGCTGCATCCGGAGAGATACACTTGGCGGTACGGCCTCGTGAGACGTCGCGTCGGTAGAGACGCGGACAGAATCGTCGTTCCGAGGGAACACGCGTGGAACTTGATCGCCAAGATTCACAGATATCTCGTTCATTTCGGTACGGACAAGGTCGCGCACTTTGCGGAGTCCCTGTTCGACATCGCTTCTCTAAACAAACTAACCCGCGATGTGGTCGCGTCGTGCCCCACATGCATCGCTACCAAATGGTACACGCGGCCCACGGTGGGCGTCGAATACTTCGACATGCGAGGGAGATAGGTCTGCGAGTGTCCATCGACCTATTCGGACCGCTGCCGCGTTCGCCCGAGGGATTCGTATACGTTTCTCGTGGTGATGGACGTCTTCTCAAAATTCACCGCGTTGTATCCCACAGGGATCAAAAGCGGAAACGATAATCGAGGAGTTGCAGGATCACTATTTTCGCAGACGAGGACTCGTTCCGCGGGTGCTCCCACCGACGCGGGGCAGTTCAAAACGCAACGCTGGCCGCGATTTCGCCGCCGCAATAATTGCGAGTGCAAACGAAACAGCTCCGTACAACCCGCAGGCGAATGCCGGTCGAGAGGGTGATGCGGGAGATCGGGAGAGCGCTCAGAGCGTATTCCACGGATCGGAGGCAAGCCGAGTGGTCCGGAGCGATTCCTCGCATCGAGGCGGTCTTGAATCTTACGACCCACGCCTCCACCGGACTCGCGCCGATCTCGCTGGAGCGCGATTCATCGTGGTACGACTCGAGGCATATCAGGGAGACGGGCAGGATCAACCTGAGGATGCTGCCGGAAGAGCTGCTCCCGCGCGGAGGTCTCCCGGAGGCGGACTACAGCGAGGAGAGCAGACGGTCGCGCGTGGAGTACGCGACGTTGCATCTAGCGCGATCGGCCAGAAAGCGCAAAGCGCAAGCTGACAGGAGGCTCACAGCACCGGTCTACAGAATCGGGACCCTCGTGTGGCGAAGAGTGTACAGATTGAGTTCCGCCGATCGCGGGACCACCAGGAAGCTGCATCCCTTGTACGAGGGACCGCTCAGGATAACGGACATTCCCAACGAAAACGTCTACTCCTTGCAATGGGTGGACGGCGGAGAATCGGCTGGGATAGCAAACTCCCGTCGACTCAGGCCTCACCGAGAGGCGTTATTGCGCGACTGTCGCGATATCGAGGCGGGGGCGGAGGAGGTGTCCGACGAGGAGCGAGAAGCTTCTCGGGACCGAGCGGACGAACCGGAAGCAGCCGCGACGCGGGAACCCGCCGCGATGGACGAGCCGGCCGATTCGTCGGGTCCGTCGGCGCACTACGACGTTCTCTTTTCGAGCGATCCGAGTTTCGCGGAGGAGCGTCCGAGAGACGAACCGGAGGGCAGCGTGGAAACCAAGCGACAGTGCGAAGAAGAAGAAAATTGCGGGAAGATTTGGAAAGGGGAGGAAACTTCTAAACCAAACTACCCGCTCGCCTCTCCGAAGACACAAGGAACGGCATCGCAGGAGAATGAGGATTTTGGGCGCACCCGCGCGAGGATTCTGGACACCTCGCGTTTCCGCGTTCGCGATCCTCTCTATCCTCGCGAGAATGTCGCTTCCATCGGAATCGGAGCGCACAAACCTGAGGCTGGTTCATCTTCCGAGTTCGTTTCTTCCACCTTGACTGCGGCGGGGGCGCAGAGGAAGAAGAAGAAGAGATCGGGCCGACGATCCAAGCGTGAGGAGAAGCCAGGAGCGTCGCGCGAACTAACCCACCCTTCCTCTCCTTCTCGAGTTTCCGGACGGCGCATAGGTGAGAGCGCGAATGACGCGCCGGTCGCTCGAGTCCCCCACTGCAGCCCTGCACTGCGCATCGACTGGCAGCTCGTTGCGTTAATTTCGCAGACTCTCGAAGAGTGCCAGCGAACCGCCGCTTCGGTCACGGGCCAACCGCCCGTGAACAGCGGGGGCCGAGATCCGAGTTTCTCCGGAAACATCCTCGGCGTGGGCGCTTTTCACGCGGAGGTCTCCCGCGTGAGGGGAAGTCGCGACTCAACGGACAACCAAGACACCAACGGCTGGGGCGTCGAACCGGAACTGGAAGAGGCGGTGGACGTCGGCCTCGAGGACAGCGAGGATTCGATGACGGAGGACGAAGATCGTTCGTCCCTCCTCGACTCGATTTCGAGCGGGGACACCGACGAGGGTCGATTCAGCGGAGAGTCGCCGAGATGGAGCTCCGGCTCCTCCGCCTCGAACGAGAGGGGTCGAGTTAAACTCCGCAACGGCGTCGTTTACCGGAAAAATCGGTTCGATCTCGAGCCGCTAGACTGCGACGAGTGGCTCTCGAGCTCGAGACCGAGCGCCCGATGGAGAAGAGCGCACCGCGACAGCCTGACAACAGACAACTGGTTTCTCACTCTCGACCCGGAGCTTCCGGACGATCTCGACGACGAGGTTCGATGCCGTCGCCGTCGTCGAGAGCTGATCGAGGGAA